>NW_019174266.1:2298270-2457239 GCF_002260705.1 Seriola dumerili
AAGAAATCCGATGTGAAAAGAAGACATCAAGCAAGGAGGTGCTGCTGGAAGGCTTCCACTGTGGAGCAGCTGCAGTCACAGGAAGCTGTCACAAGTCTTTGAGTAGCTTTAAATGCCGCTCTGTTGCTTGATAAGAAGTTTATGTAACTTTTTGTTACCGGACCTAAAAATAATAATAAAAAAAAAAAGATAAACTCAAGTCAAACTGCATAAAACTCTTTTCATGAAAAGCCTCTTAGAACATGTATAAACAACTGTGCCATGCAGCTACAAGCGTTCTTAAGATAATGGCTGTATTAATATTGATAAGGTACAACTAACAATTATTTTCATCAATATATTTTTATCATTTCATGATTAACTGATTAATCATTCGGTCTGTACATGTGAAACAGTCACAGTTTCTAAAGTCCAGGATGAAGAAATGCCCTTTATCCGACTAACCTCACTTATCTAAAACACACAAAACAATTGAATCACTGAATGTTTGACATTTTTTTACAGAAAAATAAACTGAGAAAAAAAACAATTGATTAGCAAAATCGTTTCCAATTACTTCTCTCAATCAACTACCTGATTCATTGATTGTTTCAGCTTTAACTGTTGAGCTAACTTGACAATTATAGATGTGTGAAACGCACTATGAACGCCTCTATTGACAGTGCTATTTTCACATTTTACCAGAGGTCAGAGGTCAGTCAACACTGTTGATACTAATCTTAATGTTTATAAGTGTTATTTCAATCCACCGTTTTGATGCTGTTGCCATGCAAAAAACACATTTGCAGCATGAACAAGCACACATCAAAGTGAAACTCCACACTTAAATCTTCTGTTTTTTTAACCTCGTGTCATATTGCCATTAGAGGATCCAGGAAAAGTGTCACACAATGCAAATTTCTGTCATGTCTTGCACCCCTGCTAGCAGCTGTGTCAGTATCTGAAAACATTACAGCCCTGCCAGTGAACAAACACAATAATACTTCTCTAAAAAGAAAAAAAGTGAAGACATGGCAAGACAAACAACACCAACAGTTCCCTCCCTCTGTTATCTGAGCAAACGGGGAATCCATTCACACAGAGGCAAAAGCAGAGAGGAGGCAACTCATCAAACACAGACGACTGGAAATGCAAACTAGCTGCTGCGTGTGGAGCAATATCTCGGTGTGTACTCTCAACACGTGTCAGCAACAGATTATTCACACGGGACGCCGCTTGGAGAGCGAAGCTACCTAGTTTAGTAACTTCGACTGTGTTGGGGTTGATTATGAAGTCAGAAACGATGAATTATTGAAACAAATGGCACTCCAGATGTTTCCCCTGTCTTCATGACAAACGCCATCCTCTCTCAGGCGTGCAGATGCGAGCTGAGCATAACACGAGCTTGAAAAATCTCTGTGGCCTTCCTCCCGCTCGTGTGTGTGTGTGTGTGTGTGTGTGTGTGTGTGTGTGTGTGTGAGAGAGTGAGTGCGGTTTCCATTCTCTGGAGGTATTGTCACTGTGATACATGAGCAGCCCTTAGTCATTTGGCATTGTAAAGTTAAAGCTTTAGTATTAATAAACTGCTGGTATGAGGCTGGCAGCTACTACATATATTGTTCATGGTAAAGTTATGGTGCTGTACTTTATAGGCTCCGTTCAGGCAGGTTTAATATTCCAAGGGGAGGCGATTTGTAAAACTTTTGTGCTGCTCTAGTGCTGAAATAATTAGCTGATTAATTAATCAGTTGACAGAAATCAATGATGCTCAACTGAGCAAAAATGCCAACAAAATTTGTAGGTTCCAGCTTCTCAAACATTTGCTGCTTTTGTCTGCTTTGTTTTATTTGATTTCACTTTACAAAGTTTTCTAACTCTTCGTCTTGTTTCTTTTAACTTTCCCCCTGGAGATGATATCATTGATATCACTGGAAATGAACTAACTTTGGGCTTTGGGCTGTTTTTTGGATAAAAACAAGTGAGCATCAACATGTGCTCCATGTAGTATGAGGATGACCCGTTTTCACTCCTGAGTCTTGACTGGAGAAGCTGTCTGAGTGCTCGTTTGTGAGATGTTTTTATTGACTCTCAACCATGGCTGCACGGTAAACCCATTGTTCCAAGCCACATTTGAACTATGTAAACTTCTTTTTTCTTGTAACGCTAACATTTGGGTTCTTTCCCTTCATGCTTGTTTGTTAACCGTTCTTCTATCTTATTATCTCCTTCCATTTTATGGCGGTTGTTTGTAACCTTGTGTTTAATGTCACAACGCTATGAATTTTGGGTAGAACTCAGGCAAAAGTATGCAGAAACGCAGACTTAAGGGAAGTGCGCAGGATGGGTTCAAAATGTCTGCAGAGAGCCCTCATGCAGTTGATGGTTTTATAGTGGGACAGCTCTAAACCCTCATGGACTTAGTGGAAACTCACCTCAAAGTCTGAGTCTGTGAGGGTGGACATTCGGAGTGGGCCCAAGTCCCCCTTGTGAACAATCCTTGATATTTAGAGCCACCGTGCGGCAACCAGGGTGAAATGCGAGGCCAATGCCTTGTTCGGTGGAAAAATATTCTTAACACCAAATAGTATTTTTCAAGGAGATGAGATATAAGCAATCAAGATTAATTAGGGCCTATGATGCTCATTTGGGTAGGAAGAATCCAGAGCTCTTGGAGGAATCTCCTTTAAAATGTAAAAAATGTTGACAGCAGGACCCACTCGAGATCTTCATCTAAGAATATAAATTCCCTAGATAATATTTCTACTTGTTTGTTGGAAGGGCTTTGCAGTGCGCAGTGCAACCCAAGAATCTGAATAATGCTACAGAATAAAACAACATTTCTACTCGTAAAATCTCACAAAAATCTCATTCAGTCTCATGATACACCAGAAATTTTGCTACTCACGTTTTTCAGTAGCAAGTAAAAACAACGAAGCACATACACCTCTTTTACATATTCATTCTTTTTGGTGTGGAGGCTGCTTGAGAAGCAAACAGTGAGCGATATTCATTTAGCAACAGGGCTGAAAAAGCCTCCATTGTTTCCATCTCAAAGCCCCTCTCACTTCTCCGCTCTCTGTCATGCCTCAGAGACAAAACTGTAAGACATGAAAAGGTTGCAGTCAAGAAGAGCAGCAGCATCTCCAACTGTGTTTTGCTATCCCTCTTCCTCCTCTAACCCCCCCGACTAAAACAAAAATGACGGCTTGCTGTGTGATGCAGTCAACACTCCCATTTCTTATTTTTAAATCCAGCATCCTTTGATCCTTCACCGGAGCTTTGCGTTTTGCTCCTTCAGAGTGCTGAAGTTTTAAACACTGTTGAAGGTACAGTACAGCATCCATGCCGTCATGAACAACAAAACTATGCTGATGCTGACTAGCCGATAAAGTCTCAGACCTTCTTTCACTTACCACTTAATGGGCAACAAGACCCTGTGCTCCTGTGTTGCAGAGAGCACTCAGCGACAAAACGCACCATGTTGTGAGATTGCAGTGGTCCTACGCTTTCAAAGTTATTGTGCCAAAATGTATCATCCATCCAACTTCCATTAAAGTCACACCAATCATGTCTGAGTTACAAATTTGGAGCCCCATTGTCAGACCAAGTTTCTGTGTGTATCTGAAATGCTTTTCTTGTTGTTTGTTTGTATCAAGTAAAATTAAACCGACAGTATGATTCAGTTTTCATTATTTCAAAGATGTCGTGTCCGACAGTGAAAGCAAATGTTTTACTGATGTTTTCTCAAACAAATGAATAGAATTCGGCTCAAAGAGAATATGTTGAATGCATATGAATGAGTTCAATGGAGTCAGGATAAAACCAATTTCCTTCTTGGAAATGAAGAATGCTTCTCAGCTGACTGGTGACCTCAGAAGACACTGAAGTCTCGGAGATATACAGATGCACGTCTGTATTCATATTTAGCCACGCAGAACTGGACAGTTTTTTCTAGCTCCAACAATTCAAACACAGTGATACGTCCCGTCTTTAGCATCGTGTCAAGTTCAGTTTAAATTTATATGCAATTTATTTTAGTAGCTTGAGAAAAATCAGGTGAATCAGGTTCAATAGGCTACGGTTGTTTTTTTTCAGAGTATCAGATACATTTACTTTGATATGTTGATAAAATATGTAGGTCTTGGGTCAGACTCGGTATTGGCAATATCAAAAGGACTTGAACCTGGACCAGGGTCAACAAAAACTTGATTAAGACAACCTAATGAGTGATAATGACCTCCAGCACTGCGGCCCAGCAGTGTACCATGTTTGAACCTAGTCTTGTTTTTAAAAGACCTCATAAAAAGGTGGACCTGAACTTCATGGCAAAGTATTGCTTCCTAGAAAACTCTACACCTCACACTGCTCTGGCAGGTATAATTGAAACCAATAAAGCCACCACAACACAAAAATCAAACCATGTTTCTCTCCACAACTGATCTCCGACTGGTTCACACTATTGATTGTTCCTCTCTGTGACATCATTTTACATTCCATGGGACCTTTAATGCCAATTTTTCAAGCCCATAGGATGTGTGCACGTTTGATAATCAAGATTAGGGTAGATGGAAAGATGAAAATACAAACTCAACATTCAATTTCAAAACAAAGTAGTTCCTCTAATAGAGCTTCTTCTAAACTTTTGTCATCCTCCTCATCCCCAGTCTAGATCTGTCTGGATATGAATCAACATCCATTGGTCCATTGCATTGTTTCTATCAGAATGATATCATGGGTTGATTTCAACATAGTTATCACATTAATTTGATGGCAAAAATCACTTAACTATCACTGGTTTTATGGGACTAATAATATTAACAAAAAAATAATGACATTTTCCAACAAAATTTGCATTTTTGCCCCCAAAGCCGCAGGGAAGCAGCTGAAGAATGGCAAAGATGGCAAGAGCTTCAGCGCATCCAACACTTTGGTCCGGATAACCACTGGTCAGCTTCCCATTAAACATTAATCAGAATATTCAACGTCTCCAGAGGATGGCTCAATCTTTTTGAGGATCCCACTGACCTTTCCTCCAGCACCACCATTAGGTCAAAATTTACATTTCTACACACAAAATCTAAATAAAAATCAAAAAAAAAAATCTATAATGTAGATTGCCATAACATTTGGACTGGAGCCAATCCCAGCTGACACTGAGTGAGAGGGAGGATGAACCCTGGACAGGTTGCCAGTGTATCACAGGGCAGTGTGCAGACAGTTTGCTATGTTATGTTGTAAAAAAAAAAAAAAAGAAAAGAAAAAAGAAAAGATGCTCTCAAACATTGATACTTGCCTCAGAAATCTGGTATCAGTCAAGCATTAATGACATTAACAGGTCACATTCATGCTTCCCAGAGGCTGAACAAGTCTGACACTGTAACCCTCCGATTGAGATAAAGATCAAGACAACGGGGCCCACTGCGACTTTTATTCTTGTTTATCTTTAGGGCAATAGTCTCCCAAGTTTAGTTTAATGGCATCCCATCCATTTTAAACAACACTCGCCAACAAACACATACATATGCACACACACCCCTCTAAGCCAAGAATGACACTGTAAGTATCAGGGGCACTAAGGTGCATAAAAAGAAGCTGCATTAGTCTGACAACCAGTATATGCTAGCTAATGTCTCACAAAACCCACACCTGTCAACCTCGCTGTAATGGAAACAGGGAGAAGTGCAAGTGGTGAGCCCCTCCCACCTGTTTGAAATCGGTTTCCTGAGACCCAGCAGTGGTGAAACTCTCTCAGCCCCCCAAAAGGCATGTGAAGGTTCATTTGCACTTTAAACTCAGCCAGATTGGTCTGGCAAGGTGTTCACATGGCAAAAGCGATATGCTCAGTGTTTGCTCCGACATGTTACAGGCTTCAGCTTAAGTTTAAAGGTTGTCAGTGACACCTTTTGCCTTGAAGCTGCCACTGCTGCATCTTGCGGTACGCTAAATTACCAGTAGCGTGCAGCCGTGATGGTGTCAGTGTTGTCCTGGTAACCAGCTTGTAGGTGTTCACAGTTAATCCATGAAGGACCGTGACCACATTTTGGGAGATGAGCTCAGTGCTGCTAAATCCCAACATACGTTCACTCTGTACCTTTACGAGAGATCACAGGTAAAGGTATATTATCAAGAATGTTGATTTGTGTTTATGCTTTTACAGAACATCAAATATAGATTGTACAGCTTTGTCAACAAAGACTTATAAATATGCAATAATGCGTAATATGCATAAATATTGATCAGATATCATTCTGTTTTACTAAAGAATATTCCCTGCTACTCTATTGTCCTATTTCTAAATGATAATTATTTGCTTAAATTATTTTTATCTCAACCAAAGTGTACTGACAGTTGCAAAAAAGCTGTTCACTGTTGCCTGGAGTTCTTCTGTTATCTCAAAGACAGTGTTTACTTTCATGGTAGGATATTATTTATTTAGAAGAAAGAGCAGTCAGGAAAAATGGAGAGAAAGCAGAAAAGTTCAAGTTTGCTGTGAAGTGGGGGGAAATTCAAAGGTTTTGTTAACTACATCCCATTTATGCAATATGTAATATATAATGTATGTGTATCCGTATGGATTTATATGTATGGTACATGCATGTGCATGTCCTGCAACAGATGGTCTGGCTCCCACAGTCATGGAGACAGACTAAATCCACAGCAGAACTGTGGCAGGTTCTCCCGGGTGACTGGAACAACATACATGCCAAGTGAAGCCATGAGAAACTGTGTGCAGGTGTATTGTCATTTAAAGGCAAAAGGTGTTCACATCAAATACTGATTTTATTTAGTTTTTTTTGCTCTTTTTTTATTTACTGCACTTTGTGTAAAATTAACTGATAAATAAAAACGACACATGCCATTATTTGTGAAAGAATCCCCACTTTACTTTATTTAGGGGCCTGTAATAATTTACTGTACAGAACATGATGTGCATTTTAAACGCTGATTTATGTTTCTTTATGGAAGGATTTATGGGTAAACTTATTAACAGCAAACTCGAATGGCTAGCTGGATGCTAGAAAGCTAATGACTTTTTGTTGGTAATAAAGTTTTGGCTGCTGATCTAGAAGGCATCTCCTACATCATACCCAAGTGGTACAAAAACAAATTCCAATTCTAATCTATGATAGGTTATAAAGCCACCAGAGTGAAATTGAATGCAATTACAGTGCGACTGTGATACCATCAAAACTAAGACAATGGCTGCAGGCAGAACAAAGCAGGGCTAATTATATCAGGCTTCTCATGGAGATAGGAAGGTGCTGAAGGCTCGTTCTTGCACCTTCCACGAACAGTTTGAGGCAACGATAAATAGACAGAGTTTAATTGCTCTGCACTGAGGTTACTGTGCCAGTCTCCAGTCATGCAGCCGAGAATTTAAAGATGAGCATGTTGTATTGCAGATGTACTTGCTCTGTGTGTGATGAGGGGCCGGGCTTTAGAGGGAGCTTTGAGTGTATGACAATGCACCATTGCAACTGTTTTCCAGACGGTCAATTTAAAACTTGTACTGTTCATAAGAGAAAAAAAATATGAGGGCGCTGCAAAATATAAACACAACAGCACAGTTTGCTGCTGTGGAACTCGTAAAGACAAAAAAAGAGTGAATCGTTAAAGGAGCCAGCAATGCAGCCTCCTGTGCAGTGAACTCCGTAGGGAGCTGCAATATGTGCTGTTATTATTAAAGCTGGAACTATTTACTGTGTATGTGTTTATGTATGTGTATAGGATAAGCTGGATGAGTCAGACTTGCAGTTTCTACGACCACGTGTTACAGTGATTAGAGCAATCTCCAGCGCCACGTCACCGGCACGGCTGAAAATAATCATTTAAATTCTGAAAATTTAAAATTTAGCAGAAACCTAATAAAACAGCACAGCAGGAGCATAATAAAGCCCCCATGTGTGTATATAGGAAGTGAAAATTCTTGACTCGTAGTGGCAGAATCAAATTAGATATTTGGGACACTGGTGAGTGGGCTGAAAGCAAAACACGGCACCGGCACTCATTTTTCTGCAAAAAAAAAAAAGGCACAAATCATACAGGAATTCAACCCCTCGTGGCTTTACACAACCTCATCAGATGATGAGAGAGGCACAGTTGGCCTCAGTTTGGGTCAAAAACTGCACAATGCAGCTTCATCGCAGTGCTTCAATGCCAGAAATTGATCCTTTACAGTAAACCCTTGCTATTGATCCTGGGACCATGGACACTGTGATGCTCCGGACCAATTATATGGATTTTTTGGTCTGGGTGTGCCAGATGAGATCATGTTTCCCACAGCCAACTGAAGGCACTTGTGTCTGGCCCTTGTTCCTGTGCGCTGCCTTTAATTTGACAGCAGGGGGGCAATAGAGACACGTCTGTCCCTTTAAAAGATATCGCCCTCATGTACAATGAATAATTCAGATGGAATAATTCCACCGAGGTTCCTTTGAGGTGGGACCAGTGTCTCGCCTCCTCCAGCAGTGGGACGGCCAGGAAGCTCATACATAAAAGATGAAAGGTTTGATAGCCTCCATTGGATTCAGCGGCTGGGATTGTGCGCTGAAGACTTTAGAGTTGTAGCCTGGCTTAGCTGCTCCTGTGAAGTGCCCACAGCCTCTCGGGCCTGGCTGCATGGGGCTTTCTCTGTAATATCTGTGCCACATGCAACACCGCTCGGCTCTGCAGTCAGAAGAGAGGGGGGTGGGGGTGGGGGGGAGTATAAATAGCAACAACATGGAAGCGAGAGAGAATGAGACCTCACTCAAACCTCTCAGTTTCTAGCCATTTTGCTCTAAACCTGCAGGAATGGTGCAGAAACAGCCTGCAACAGAAATAGAATAACTAAAAGGTCATATTTTGCTGCTGCTTTATTTTGGGTTTATCAAGAATTCAAAAATGTGTCATCACCTATTTCTCCTTCTTCAAACCATGTACTGTCTAATTTCTCTGCAGCATCTGCAATTGTGAGCTAAATCCAGCTCTCTAATTTGGCATTTTGCTTTTTTTCCCCATTTTGTTACATGCAGCTTAGTCTCATCTTCACCGTGAGAGAACAGACAGATCTGTTCGAGTGGAGCCAAACCTTCTGCCTGCCCAATAGCCTGACACAAACATGATAACATTTCACTGGAGCACATCAAAGATTGGCATATTTTGACTTTCCTAAATTAGGAGTAACATGCACAGAGCTGATATGCTGAGAAGAAAAGGAAACCTGTGGTGGGACGTGGATTTTTTCAGCCCGTCTTGTTAACCTTCTAATGTCTTCGGTTACCCCAAGGGTAAATATGCAATACTAAAAAGCCCAAATGTTTGGTCTTTCTAGTATTGCACAAGAGGCCAACCATTTTGTTTCAAGGCATTCGTCTTTTGATTAAGTGTCAAGAAACTATCTGTAAAGAGACAGATATAACTAGCCATCTATTCAATCATGAAGTCATTCACCACTGCAGAGTCAATGGATTAAATCCCCGTTGGTACCAAATGGGCAACTGAGTGTTCATATTGATTTATATATAGTAGCTGTGGGTTGACAAGAAGACCTGTCAGCGGAAGACTTGATGGAGGTTAAAAGACCACTTAATCTGTGGTAGTGAAATGGAACTGCGAGTCACATAGTGGCATAGAAGCTGCAAACAAATCATTAAGAGTTGCAACGCACATCAGTCCAGTATCTGTAACAGTCTGTGTGTTAATCATTTAGCTTTCGGGTTTGATATTTCTGACAGAACAGCATTCAACTTCAACAATGTTTAGCGACTAATTAAGTGTTAGGTGGCGGATCTTTTCATAGATCAGATCTGTGGATGAATAGGACACAGGAGAGCGGTGATCCATTCCCATGTGAAAGTAGCAGTTTGTATTGTTTCTATTATCCGTGGCCGTTCGACCGAGTAAACCACGTTGTTATTATTGTAACCATGACAACAAAGATTGCGTAATGTTGAGGAAGTACTTATTTGAACCCAAATCGCGATCTTTTCCTAAACCTAACCAACTAGTTTTTGTGCCTAAACCTAATGAAGCCATGACCGTTATTGTAGTAACCATGGCAACGAAAGTAAGTACGCTGCTCTCGGTACAGTCTGTGTATTTATTTATAGGTTGGAGGACTGGTTGAAAGAAACAGGAGACATGTGGAGACAGAGGGCTATGACATGCAACCATGGACGCTGCAGTTAGGTGGCTCTGCATTTAACCACTAGGCTACCAGGGTTCTATGTTCTAAGTTCTACCTCACAGCTACATAACGAATGGATCCTTGAGGCAAGGCTGAGATAGAAGTATAGACAAATCTAGCTGACAGATACACAGGTTGCCAGCAGAGACAAAGGCTATTTTTCTTTTCATCAACCTGTTGTTTAAGTGTTTACATGTAGAATTTACCAGCCAATTAGTGTCGATTTAATATATTAAATGATGAAATATCTCTGTAACACAAGAAAGTCAGGCACGGAGAGCTGCCCCCCCCACACACACACCCCCCACACACACAGCATCTGGTGAGGTATCAGATCAGAGTTGTAACTACACACTCCCTGATGGATGCAAGATGACAAAGAAGAAAACTTGCACCATTACAGATAATTAGGAGCCCTTCTATTCGGTGTATTCAGAGACAGTAATCACTGTAATCAGCAGTAATCGTCCTGCACTGCCTCAATTGAGGCTTAAAAACTTGAGGGAATAATTTTTCCCCCATCCGCAATTAGAGACCATCATGTGAACACATCTGTAGTGGAGACACTTTTATTGTTACAGGGAATTTTTTTGTCTCATCTGTTCCTCCTCTGGTCAAAAAGGCATCAACACAGTTCTACCTTCCCCCTGTGCTGTCATGTGATTTAAGATTTGGTGTACTCACTTTTACTTAACTTGCTTCATCTATTTATATTTCATGTTGGGATTTCCTACTGTACCATTCCCATATTGCCTTTTGACAACTGCAAAGAAAGAAGTGGTAAAAAAAATAAAAAAAATACCTGTTGCATTCACTTCTGGGTTTTATGAGCAAGTGCAGAGAGAGATAGCAATATCTCTGTTAGCTCCCTGAGAAAAAGTGAAAATTGCCTCTTACTCAAAACCCAACCTGGTTTTCGGGTCTATTTTCTGATCCCAGGAGTCCTGGATTTCATTGTCAGTGTTTCTTGCTTCTTCTCCGACTTCTTCTTTCCTGTATGATTGGTGCACAAAAAAACCTGATGTTTACTGGTTTAGATAAAATCTTTAAGCTGAAACATTTTCGACTATTAGGCTTTATTGTAGCTACACTGCAAATGTAATAAATTGTATTATTCAAGTGTTAAAATGTTTATGAAGGATTTTCTTTTACAATGGGCAAAGCCCTGGTAAACATGCTGGTGATATCCTATATTTTTTCTTACTGTCAACAAAGCCCATGAAACCAGCAATGAATTGCTGCCATTAAAAGGTACTGTGTGTGTGTGTGTGAGACCAAAGCATAGAGCTACATTATTATCCAAAAACTATTAAAAACCCAATAATGACCCACACCATTGCACTGGGTGACACGTTCCTTCATTACCACCAACAAGGCCACTGTGGTTTATTTTGACTCAGTCTCATATCTACAGCTGGAAATAGTCCACAAAAACACAGCACTTCCTCCCTGCTTGCTAAAATCCTACCACATTGCTGCTCTTGGTCTTTTTTAATGGGTTTTTTTTTTACGATAAGGTATGAAAAATAGCAAGCCTTATCCTTTACTCTGTAAGTATAACAAAAAAGTAAATACTTTCCATTGTAAATTACTCCAAGGTGAGCTCAGTCCCTCATTCATTAGTAGTCAGTATGCCAATTTCCTCTTAAGCACACACTGTTACGTTTCCACTTTAACATATAAAACATTCTTCAGTTTGTGTTTGTTCGATCAATGCTGCTGCAGCTTTGGCGTGTTGGTGGTAATTGAAATGTAGTTTTTGCATTATTTTGTCCACCTCCTGTAGTCCGGGTCAGGGATTTGGAGGGCAGAGTGGTAA
This sequence comes from Seriola dumerili, assembly GCF_002260705.1. Taxonomy (NCBI): domain Eukaryota; kingdom Metazoa; phylum Chordata; class Actinopteri; order Carangiformes; family Carangidae; genus Seriola; species Seriola dumerili. The sequence continues at coordinate 2,310,237 of NW_019174266.1, forward strand.
GGCAGCAGCTGGTTACCGTCTGTTTTCTGCTGTTAATAAAGTGCTGGCTGCAACTGTAGGCCTCTTGTTTGAGAGACATTCAGTTTTTCAATTGGGAGCAACTGCAGAAATTGAGCGATTTTCAGAGTAGCCAGTTTTGCTCTTCATAAAACACCTATTTCAGCTTTCGCAAAACATATTTTTCCCTACAACAAGTAGTGTTCGACAATGGCCTGACAGAAGATGCAGCTGTAGCTGTTTCTGAACTGATCCAGAAAATATGGTGGAGACCTTTGTGATCACCGCTGTTATTACTGCTCGGCTGTGTGTGTGGCATGGTGGAAAATCTGGGTGCCCGCCTTAAATTTTTGACAAAAATCTATAGTGTAACTGTACAATTACAATTACAGAGGAGAATAAAACCAAAGGTGTTCTGAACTCAAAAATGACTTCTTTCATATTCATCTAGGTCATACTTTCAGGGATACAAGTCTTGTGGACTAACGATTCAGAAGACAGGTTTTAAGACTTTGAGACTGATGCCACAGCTGGAATATTTATGTTGCCTTATAAATGGGATTATAGTCGCCAACATTATATTTGCCCAGAAGACAGACAGTCCATGGAACCAGAGCCAGGTTTAACAAACTGTATTTTGATAGTCCCAGTAAGGCAAGCTTTAGCATGAGTGCCAATTTGCCAGAGAAAGCATCATTTCTAAAAAAGGTTAGATTGAGTTTTGAGTAGTTCAGTAAATCCTGTATAACAGATGAGTCCCTTTATTTAATTTGGTGTCACTCGCAAATTGCTCCTCTTACTTTTAGACGATCAGTCTTACAAATCAGTGGTAGGCTTTTCTTGTGAAGCAGGATTTGCAGACTTATTCACAGAGGGTAGCAACCATCTGCTGCCTCTGTTCTCTACAAACTTTTTTCAGCTTCTTTTTTTTTCATCTGTGGATGAGTTTTACATTTTGTGAGGGAGGAACGCTGAAAGAGCTTGTTGCAGTTTGGACAAACCTCGAACGTCTGACACATTATCAAGGTACAGTAAGCAATACTCTTTTTTCCTTTTTTTTTTTTTTAACAGTGATAACACTGGTCGTTGCATCATGACAGGCTAAAACACACTGCAGGTATTCCACCCACATGGAAATGCATCATCATTTAAGACAATAGCTATGTATGGAAACAATAATTTCACTTGTGAGTAGAATTTAATTGTCAACAACAAAGTAAGCATCCCATGAATTAACCAGATTGAAGGACTTGTTTGTCATTGTGCTTATGGCGTTTCATGCTGATGAAACACATCTTGTATCTGTCCTTTCAATATGAAGCTGGAGCTCAGAAATGAGGGGAAACACCTCTAACCACTGAAGCTCATCAATTAACACATTAAATGTGCAAACAACAAGGCGTGGTTTACACGTCGGTGTCCCTCAAGCAGCAACTTCCTTTCAGCACTCTGGTTACCGTGCAGATCATGTACAGTGGGTACAGAAAGTATTCAGACCCCTTTAAATTTTTCACTCTTTGTTTCATTGCAGCCATTTGCTAAAATTAATGTCACTCAGCAACCCATCTTGACAGAAAAAAACAGAACTGTAGAAATTTTAGCAAATTTATTAAAAAAGAAAAACTGAAATATCACATGGTCATAAGTATTCAGACCCTTTGCTCAGTATTGAGTAGAAGCAGCCTTTTGAGCTAGTACAGCCATGAGTCTTCTTGGGAATGATGCAACAAGTTTTTCACACCTGGATTTGGGGATCCTCTGCCATTCTTCCTTGCAGATACTCTCCAGTTCTGTCAGTTTGGATGGTGAACGTTGGTGGACAGCCATTTTCAGGTCTCTCCAGAGATGCTCAATTGGGTTTAGGTCAGGGCTCTGGCTGGGCCAGTCAAGAATGGTCACAGAGTTGTTCCAAAGCCACTCCTTTGTTATTTTAGCTGTGTGCTTAGGGTCATTGTCTTGTTGGAAGGTGAACCTTCGGCCCAGTCTGAGGTCCTGAGCACTCTGGAAGAGGTTTTCTTCCAGGATATCTCTGTACTTGGCCGCATTCATCTTTCCTTCAATTGCAACCAGTCGTCCTGTCCCTGCAGCTGAAAAACACCCCCATAGCATGATGCTGCCACCACCATGTTTCACTGTTGGGATTGTATTGGGCAGGTGATGAGCAGTGCGTGGTTTTCTCCACACATACCGCTTAGAATTAACGCCAAAAAGTTCAATCTTGTTCTCATCAGACCAGAGAATCTTATTTCTCATAGTCTGGGAGTCCTTCATGTGTTTTTTGGCAAACTCTATGCGGGCTTTCATATGTCTTGCACTGAGGAGAGGCTTCCGTCGGGCCACTCTGCCATAAAGCCCCGACTGATGGAGGGCTGCAGTGATAGTTGACTTTGTGGAACTTTCTCCCATCTCCCTACTGCATCTCTGGAGCTCAGCCACAGTGATCTTTGGGTTCTTCTTTACCTCTCTCACCAAGGCTCTTCTCCCACGATTGCTCAGTTTGGCTGGACGGCCAGGTCTAGGAAGAGTTCTGGTCGTCCCAAACTTCTTCCATTTAAGGATTATGGAGGCCACTGTGCTCTTAGGAACCTTGAGTGCTATAGAAATTCTTTTGTAACCTTGGCCAGATCTGTGCCTTGCCACAATTCTGTCTCTGAGCTCCTTGGGCAGTTCGACCTCATGATTCTCATTTGCTCTGACATGCACTGTGAGCTGTAAGGTCTTATATAGACAGTTGTGTGCCTTTCCTAATCAAGTCCAATCAGTTTAATTAAACACAGCTGGACTCCAATGAAGGAGTAGAACCATCTCAAGGAGGATCAGAAGAAATGGACAGCATGTGAGTTAAATGAGTGTCACAGCAAAGGGTCTGAATACTTATGACCATGTGATATTTCAGTTTTTCTTTTTTAATAAATTTGCAAAAGTTCTACATTTCTGTTTTTTTTTTCTGTCAAGATGGGTTGCTGAGTGTACATTAATGAGAAAAAAAAATGAACTTTTTCGATTTTAGCAAATGGCTGCAATGAAACAAAGAGTGAAAAATTTAAAGTGGTCTGAATACTTTCCGTACCCACTGTAGCTTCATATTAAATTGACAGGTGTAAGAGTCATATGACACAAAAGCAAATAAACTCAGTTGTCAAAATGTGGAATAATTTGTTTGAACATTGTAATTCACAGTTTAAATTAACACTTCCCCTCTCAGCAACTTCTACACGAGTGAATGATTTGCATTTCCAAGAACGGCTTTTGGGAGCATGAAGCTTCGTGTCAGACCTAGAAAATAAAAACTTCACTCTGATTTGAAACTTATTCTGCAGTTAAACTTCACTGCAGTTTGCTTAACATATCTTGATATATGTTTTACATGCAACATTATCCACAGGTAAAACAACAAATAAGTGCATTAGCTATAGGTCTTTCCTGGACAAGAGCTTCAGTGTGGATTACTGCTTTAAATGAGATTGGAAAAAAAAAAAATCTGATTGGAATCGACATCAGGGTCGATTAAACGTTAATTAAGGACCATCTCAGTCCTAAAACTAGACTGCAGAGTTGTCACATGTTTAGGATAATTGGTCTAAAAAGCTGATAGGAGGCAGGTTTATAGATCTCAGGGATATCAAGATCAAGACTGCATTTGCTGTTACCATTTGACTATTTAACATTAATGATTTTGAGCAGGAGAGTCAATGAAGAAGAGAAGGAACTATACGGACTAGATAGGTTCACAGCCAGCTGGGTTTCCTACATGTTTGTCTAAGTTTCTGTTCAACTTAACACTGTTCATATGATTCAAATAACCAGTTCATAATAAACTATTAAAACAGACTTTGAGGTCTTTTTTTAAGCTCTAGTTGGAAAAATCTTACACAGTAAAATATTGATTTCAAACAGTCAAAGTGCTGTCATGATTCAAAGCAAACATCCAACACATCCAATATTGTCATTTCAATAAAATGGCATTCACTACAAATACAAAAGTTTAATATTCAAGCATTTCTTCTACGTCTTAATAAAACTAAAAGTCTATAGTCATGCTTGTGGCCCTGTGAAACTGCAATAATCATGACATACTAGTAGACAAAAGCCACTGGACAGATATGAAATCAAGTGAAAACTTTGCTTTTCTTAGATCATTTCCACCAGTTGGTTATCAAACGAAAAGTTTGTTCTTCAAAAGAAAAGTTGTGTTGTTACCCAAATCAAAGCAGTTGGACACTGTTTGGCACTCTGAACAGTGCATAACACTAGTGTAACCTGGAGGATTCTGTCTGAAACAGACCCATGAAAAACAAACCTACCCAGATGTGATGTATACAGTTTCAAATAAAGGTAAGACAGTAAGACTCTGTCCAAACAGACCAGAGGATGATTACACCCGATCCAAACTTTGGTCGACCCAAACAGAGAACATGAACAGCAGCACCGCAGCAGCATGATGCGCTAACAGTTCATGAGCAAAATGAACAGCTGGAATGAGTAGGAATACATGTCATCTCTCCTACGATTCACAGCTCACGCTTCTGGGCTTGGGTCAAAAAAAACCCCACATTTTTCTCCCGTGATGAAATCAACATACTGTACCCCATGATCCGAGGCGATCGCGACTCACAGGTCTGCTCGGATCCATTCAGGTATTACACTGTTTTACACACAGACCCCCAAACCAGCGGCAAATACAGTGAGGACCCCACCTGACCTGGTAAGACTGAATATAATTTGGATAAAGCCCAAACGAGACCAGAGTCAGGTCTCAGATACTGGGAACTAAGTGGACCCCCTGAAGAGCTTCAGGTGCTCAGCAGCCTTTAGTCTGGTGAGGGAAGCTTTGTACGATTGAAGCTGCAGCTGTTTGAAGTTGAGACGTTTCACCCTGCACGGAACTGTCAGACCAACAGACCCAACATCAACCCACAGGGGGATACCAGAATACAAACTGACAATCACCATTAGAAGAATTTTAAATTAAATCAACATTGCGATGGGTGGGGTGGGGTGGGGTGGGGCGGTCTGAGTAATGAGGTTGACAATCTGGGTTCCAATGTAGGATGAGAAACTAGGTCAGCCCTCATCTGGACAAATTAACTGTATTCAATACATCACACAAGTTCCCACAATGTAAGCAGTCCTGTTGATAAAAAAAAAAAAAAACCTACAAACCATAACAAATATGCAAATGTATTAGCAATTAGCCGAGCTTTGTTCCCAGCTATCACTGCACGGTGGGTGATTATTAGCATTTTTCTTTCTTTTCAACGCAAGGTCGGATTACACATCAAAACAAGGACCTTTTACTGGAGGCTGCCTTTACTAAACGGGCTTTCATTAAGTGCGCTGGTGCCTTATTCTGCTGAAAACTTTAAGAGAGGAAAGGCTGAAATCTATTTTCTGATGCAAGCCATCTGTTGTTTGTAAATCAGCGGCTAACTGGGAGACCAGAGAGACTGTTCCCAGTGTCCAGCCAAAGACACTGGCAGAGCCCCCTCTTTCTATCTCAGTGCTATCGACACTAATTGGAGCACCACATTGCCCCTTTTTTTCTCCCAGCCATTTCACCAGCATTACAATATGTTCCTCCACTATTTATGCAATCAAACAGATGAAATATGATATTGAGCTCAGTGCACAACATGATTGCATACAGCAAACATAAATCATCTTGAATAATCACTGACCCAATCAGCTCCAGTGGCTCCAGCAAAGCTTCTACTAGGCAGTAAATCATGGGCTGCTTGTTGCTGTGAACTATTACAACATCAACTTCTCCACTTTTTTTTTCAGAAAGGGAGTATAGTAACTGATAGTTGCTGCAACTTTGGCTGCAGTTGCTCTGTGGAGCCATCTGGGTTACAGGGCCATGAAAGCAGCACAAGGGTGGGCAAAGTGTTAAATAGGTCACAACACAAGAGTCCTCTTCAAAAACTCACAGGTCCAGTTTTCCCCACTGGATTAGCCTCCTTTTCCCACACCATCTTTGCTGCTGCACCTCGACCCTGGGAGCCTGGAAACCACAGGGAGAGCAGCTTGGAGTGTGTGTGTGTGTGTGTGTGTGTGTGTGTGTGTGTGTGTATCAAGTAAAAAGTGAGGTTGTGCGTCCTGAATGGCCTCCAGCCCTGAATCTTGGACAGCTCCACCTCGGCAGAGTTGGCCAAGCTGCCCTGGCTTCATTCATACTGAGCCAGTGGCACGCCAAGCCAAGCACTCTAGAAAATAAGACTACATGCATACGCAGCACACGCACGCACACACACACACACACTCTACACTTGCACTCTGCCGATATGAGTCTCAATACCCACTGCTGCTTATTTTGGATTCGAGCCGCTGATGTTTGTGCCAGTATCTTTGAATTTTGACAACAAAAAGTAAAAAATAAAAAGGTTCAGCGTTTCCCTGTGTTGGAACAGCATTGGACCATTAATGTGGAACTCATACCTGCCTTTGAATATTGAGCTACTAAAATTACATTAAACACCTAAATTTATGAAACAAAGTTTCAGATATAATCATCGGGTTCTCCTGACACCTTTTCTGTAGCTGCAGCCAAAAAGGAAACAAAAACACAGACACAGCAAATCACAAAAAAAAACTCTCTCTCATAAAGTCACACATATCTTTCTCTCTCTCAATGCTGTACATCCCATTCTTTCCTCATTCTACTTCAGTTCTACCAATTCCGCTTTTGCTTAAAGCTCAGGGCACAACACGAAAAAGGAACAATCTGCACCAAATACTGAGTCCTTTTCAGAGGGCAGAGAAGCAACTGAGCAAAGCAAAGTTATCTCCTGACACTGGTCACGCATCTCACCTCACCCTCAACAGCAAGAACACAGGCTATCAGTAGTTTATCTTCCCATTAGGACTTATGGCTTTGACATTTATTTGGAATTAGGATCTGGTGTTTTTCTTTATCTTTGAGGCTCTAAAAACATCCGAGCCGCACGCTGTGTGCCCTTCAGGGTCCTCACGCTGTGACACACCTGATATCCATTAACCACCAGTTGTTCGGATTACACAACACTGGGTGTCATTGGAAACAGTCAAAGTGTTGTGAAAAATCCTACACAAGACAACGCGCTCGAGTGTGTCCGCAAAGAGCCGGAGCATCTGCTGCCTGGGACAAATTAAATGTGGAGTAATTATGAGAGGAGGCTCCCCGGAGTGTTCTGCCTCAGAATCCGCGCTAATACTGTGACACCAAAAGGTGTGGCGCTGCGTGACTTTGCTCACACTAACTAATGAAACAAAGAGCGTGCGTGCGTGTACGTGTGTGCATGTGCGCGCAGCCATGAAACAGAAGACAAAGACATTTCTGAACTTGAGTAGCGCGACTAATGAAGAAGAAATTGTCAGCGTGCGTGCGTGCTTGCGTGCATTACCTCGGAAAAGGAAGGCTTTGCTGCTGTTGTGAAGACCCGCCACTTGGGTAATTCCATAGGTGGCATTTGCCAGGTCAAGTTCATTGATGATATCAATCTGGTAGTCTTGATCTGATCCGAAAGCCAAAGCTGATGGAGAGAAAGGGAGGTTAGAGGATGTGAAGCGGTGTGTTCAAAGCCCTCTTAGAGGATTAAACCTGACAGGGTTTTAACTAAAATCCTAATTCGTTTCACAAACAGACATGGTCACTGCTCATGTGCATTTCACTGCTTATAGTAATGGCTGGTCGTGCAAAAACTCACGCAGTTTTAATTTTACACGCAGGGTTGCTTAATGCTGCCCAGTGAGATGCACCGTCTGTGCCCGCAGCCATCACCTGTGTTCTCCACGGACCGTAGGTGCACTGTGCGCACCCGTTAAGGTAAAAGGTGTCATCTCTTTCACCTTAACTGCGTCCTGGTTATTTCCAAATGTTAACTCTACAAACTGCGGGTGATTAAAAAACAATAAGCTGCAGTTGTCCAGAGACACTACCAAAATATCCGACATGCATGCGCGCAAGGTGCAAACTGAGGAGCGTAAAATTAAAAAAAAAAAAAAACCGTCAAAGAAGCTCGTCTCACTCGCAACAAAATTTCTGCCTGCGACCACAGAGAGCCACGCTGCTTGTACTTACCTGGTTTGGTAAAAAAGAAAAAAGATAGCAAAGCCACGTAAATATCCATTTGTGTTGGAGTTGCGCTGTACAAAGTCCTCAGCCGTGCGCTCCGCTGCGTATCCCCACTAACCCGCTCTGGTCCGTCTGGCGCTGTGCGCCGCTCTCACCTCGCCTGGATGTGGAGGAACAGAGGAACGATCCACAACACATGAGCGGGGGTTTCCTCTCTGCAGAATCAGATCAGTTTATAATGTCTGGATGCGTCCAATCGGTCACTGCGTGGCATCGATAGTTACAAACGTCTGCGTTTATTCAGGACAGCTAATATACTGACCGGCAGACGATAAATCTGAGGATATTCTCATCCGATAATCTGTAAAGTTCCCCCCGCTCAGACCACTGAAACTTCCAATTTTGGAGGTGAGAAAAGGCCTTTCAGAGGAAAAGTCTGTGAGTGAGGGACATGGGAATTCTCTGTGGTAGAAAGGTGGGCTGCTCTCAGTCGTCAAAGCAAGAGATTATTCAAAGCATTTCCAGTCTCAAGGGGCAAATTAGCAACAGCACCTGACAAAATACAACAGATTTCATTAACTGCATGAATATAGTGTAGTCTGCACAACATGGATTTGCTCTGTATGAGGATTTTGTATAAAAGCACAGACACAAAAATGAGTCGTGCATCTTGTCTTTGCTTCACACAGCACCCCCCCCCCCATCACTTCCCCTCACTCCCAAATCGAACTCAGTCTCCCACCTCCTCCTTGCCTCAGAGAATCCCTGGGATTTATAAGCACTGCTGCTACAGTCCTCTTTCCTCCGGGGCCTGTCCTTATTGAGAACCATTAATCATACCCTTCTCCTGCCTGCCTCTAATTTGTGTACACTGTCAGGTTGTCTGGGTTACCTGCACCAACACAAACTGATGAGGGAGAGAACAGCGGTGTCTGCTTAGTGATTATGGCAGTTACACAGTGTGCACCGCCTGCTCCGCCTGTGCAAGTGTGCGCTACACAAGGGAAGGTGTAATGTCTGCTTTGGGATGCAGGTCACTGTTCCACCGTCTCAAATTAGACTGTAAACAATAGCAGCATTCGCAAGCCTATCCCCTGATCCAGGAGCGAAAAAATTTGAGAGGGGGGGTAAAAACACATTATTTGAAATTACAGGTTGCAGAGAAGCGAGCACAGAAGGCAGGAAGGAGAATTTGAATTGTTTGTGGAAAGGTGGTGTGGTTTACAGGCAACATCATTCCTAGCTTTGATATTTTTATTAAGTGTAAAAAAAGATATTTAGCTTCTCTCTCTACTTCATCTTTGCAAATGCTGCAGTACCAGTAAAGCAGATTGGGTCATGTGTAGGTCAAAGAACATCTGGACATCTGGATTTTAAAACTGGGCTCAATTAGTATTCTAAACGTCTAGGTTACATTTATATTTTAGAGGCTATATTTTATGGTTAGGACCTCCTTTGAATATAAATATAGTCATTTAATGATGCTGAGACAGTGATTTCTGTTACCTGGACATCTTAAAAACACACACTTTGCAAATAAATATAGCAGATGTAACCTGGACACCTAGATCTCGTGTACTAATGAAGCTCAGCTGACGTTCAGTCAGAAAAATTATCTTTCTCTATTTATGCATTTCTTTCCCATCCTCCCAGTCAGTCTGGGTGTTTTCCCTCTTTGCTTGAACCCATCTGATTTTGGCTGTGACCTCTGCACAGTCATCTTGTCACTGTCAGAATTTAAAAACCTTCCTGTCTCTGCCTCTGTGAGCTGTCAGTTCATTGTCCAATTGATGGGACCCACCGCTGCTGCTCCACCGCCACTATTCTCAACTGAACAACTAACATTAGTCATTTGTTCAAAGGGTTTAAAGACCTATCCACATGTTTTTTCTGACAAGATGACATCCCCCTATCAGAAGTACAAGTAGGAGCAGTGTGATGTTGTCACATTAAGCAGGACAACAACAAGTGACTTTTTTGTTGTCCTGCTGATAGGGTAACCACATCAGAGGACTCTCATATGGTTAATTTTGGAAAGCAATAGAGATGGGAATTGTGGCTCTTTGAAGGGAGCTGGATTTTATGGCTCCTTTCTGAGAGCCGGCTCATCATTCTATTTTTTCCCTTTGGCTGGAGGCCAGCCCTGTAAACGTGGATGTCTGTCCCTGACTGACTGACTGACGGAGTGACCGATGAAGTTACACCATTGCTGTGCTTTTAAGCGGTGGTGAAGACTGTCTGTTGACCTTGCTTTAAAATGAGCTGGTTGTCAGCGTTGCTATTGCTACATAGCCAGTGTCAGCATTAACTGCTGTTTACTTATCAATCTAGAAGAAATGTTGCGGGTTCAGCATCAAACTTCTTTTACTCGCCAGCAGCTGTCTCCAGTGGTGGAAAACACCATCAATGTTATCTCTTGTCTCTATCATGTCTTTTCTACTACTGGGTATCACACTGACCAGCTAGCCAAGGCCCACCTCCTCACTTTCCAATAGCGACTCACTGTAGCCTCCAATCTGCCCTGAAGACGTAGTGCTGCTCAGAGGGCGTGTTATTACCTCTTGTATTATAAAGACAACAATGGCCAAATATCTTGTCAAGCTACAATCAGCACCACCCACAAGGGGAAAAGAAAACTTACATATGCCCCTTTAAATTATAATTTTGATTTGCAGATATTGCACCCTGCTTTATTATTGCTTCTACCTCAAGTACGACTCAGGTCCCCTGATTCGTACCAAAGAATGTAACATCACTAGCAATGACTTCACAGCTTTGTGTCTGTTCATTAAGTTTAGGAATACTGCTCCATCTCTCTGATCCTCAGCTGAAGGGGTTCACAAATGTTTAGACTGCATAAAGAGATATTCCTATATGACCCATGACATGACAACCCAATGAAAAGATAATGAGTTCTCAAAGAGCGCTATACAATAAAGACTTTAACTTAGAGTTAGAGAGGAAACTAGAGAGGAAATGTGACAGTTGCAGATGCTTCCGTACTGGACATGGGCCTTCTAGCTCTCAACCAAGTTGAACACCTATGGGAGGTTTTGGAGCAACATGTTACGCCGTTCTCTCAAATCACCAAATGATGAAATATCTTTTAGAAAAATTATGTAACATCTCTTTATTAGAGTTTCAGAGACTTGGAGAGTCTGGCTCACGATGAAAAAAAACAAAACTTGTTTAAGGATTTTTTTTCTTCTTGAATTTATCACTCATCTGTATGTAGCCTAGACTTCTGAAAGTGCTCACTTTTCATACAATTTAAGGATGTCTTAAATCAACAAATCAGTGTTTACTGCACTGATTAGACATTTGTTGACACACGCTTTCTGCATCAGAGATGTACCAAAACTAAAGTGAACCAGCAGTGAGAAAGGAGGAGACAGAGCGAGACAGAGAGCAGCAGAGCAAGCATGACTGGCAGTGGCAGAGATATGAATGTCAACAGGATTAGCTGTATAATTCTCCAGATTGTGCGATTGCAGTGTGGCCCAGCTGTTTTCAATCTATGCTTGTCAACACAATGCCTGCCGTCGTCCTGCAGTCACATACAGCGAGGTCACCGGGAGAGGTGCAGCCAGTGGACCTTTTCTAATCAGGGAACAGACAAGCGAGACACCCAAAACCACACAAACAGAAATGACCGCGACAACAGAACTCGGAAAAGCTAATTTGCCGCAGGTCTTTGCTGTCTGACGGAGATGGAAGCCAAAGTTTAGCATTTCTCTGAGCAGAGCAGCCATCATATTAAACCCACAGGAGTCGCCGAGATGGTGCTCAATCACTGACGAGATAAAAGACATTTAGCCAAGCTTCTATTTTATCTGATGGAGCTCATATTCAAACCTGCCTTACTTTGTACTTTACCTGACACTCCAGTCTGATAACATCATGTCAAAGTGATATGTTTACCTCCAAACTTGGATGACCCATGACTTCAATTATGACCAACTGTAAGAGCAAGAACAGCTTATTTTTCCCCCCGATTTAACCATGTCCAAAAGGTTATGTATCGGTTCAGGTGTGTAGGTGTTCTGTGAGACAAATGTGCTTTGAGATCACATTGGACACCCAGAAATCAAATGTAATAATGCAATTGGTTCTCGTGTAAGTGTATAAAGTTAGTCAGAGTGTACAGAGTGTTCTCTGCAGAGACAGGCAGGTGATGCTGTGACATCTGCAAAGATGATAACAGGAGGTTTTTCACACTGTGTCTTCAAGGCTGCAAGTTGTAATCGTGTTTTGTAGAACTATTTTGACTTGATCACTGTAGTGCTTTGAAATAACAAAAAACAGACACACACACACGAAAGAACTATTTTTCCACCTACTAACAAAATTTCATACACACATTGTTATAATACTAGACTGAAGATAGTGACGCTACGTAAACTATTGCAGTCTATTTTTTTTTACTGCAGCATTGAAACAAATGTCAAGTATTTTACATTCAGCCTTTTATTCAAATTTCCTTCCAATTCAGCCTGATATATTTGGTATCTTTGAAAACCTGAATCTTAAAGAGTGACTTAATACCCTCTGAAATACATTGTTTTTGTGGTGGTTTAACTTCTCACTTCTTCTTACTGCAATGATGTAAAGGTGTCAGTTAACTGTGACATCACTGTAGGGTGTGGTTACAGGTGCACACCTCTGTAACGCACCCACCTGCCCCCTGTTGTGATGTTGGGTGTGGTCAGGTGACACTAATTAGAAACTTTTAACCAGAGAGGACGTGTTTGGTGTTACGTTACCCTTTAAGAATAATTTTTCAGAAATTTTGTAATGATTGGTGCGATGTTAGGTCTGGCAGGGTTAAAGAGATGCTACAGATACTACAGATGTACTAAAGATGATCTGGTTTTTCCTTTTCTTAACTTCTGATTTTTATTAGTTTCTATTTGAGATATATCTTGCCACACGGCCTGGAAATTAATAAGAGCAAGTGATATCTAAATAAAATAGTTTAATTAGCAAAGAAAATGTCATTCATTCTCATTCATTTATGTATGATTTAAATGCAAGTTTAATTAGTTGATTATAACTACAATCTGTAATTATTATTAAACCACACATACCTCCGCTTTGTGAGGTGAGTGTCTCGTGACACATTGTTGTGTCATGAAGAAACTGTAATTAAAAAGCTCAATTTCAGCTGCCAAAACAGGAAGTTAAATGACTCTCGTTACAGAGTTTGTATTGTTGCAGCTCAGAATGATCAAAAAGCTGATGTGTCTCGTGTTCTGATTGTGTTTAGTGTCGAGAGATGAAATCTTCTTGCACACAATAACCTAGACAGACAAGAAAGAGATGTATACTCCGTATAATGAAGAACTAAGCGTCTGATGAGCAGCGGTTGGGCTGAATATTAGAGCTCAGGGAATAGAGCATTGCAACAGAGTCCTGCTGTGTCTGCTGAAAACCCATCATTACCCCTCTAACACAGTGTTAAAGAACTTGCATCAGTAATAGCCAAATTTGATCTCCATCAGCCTGGTGGATGTGGTGTCACTGCTCTGTGTGTAGCAGGTCCAGAGGTTCTCTCTAGCTTTGTTAATCTCTGCCATTGTACATCACTGCCTTCATCTGGTAAGAAGTGGATTTGAATGAATATACCATTCTGCCAGACTGGGTTGCATACAGCTTGATGGTCACCTTGACCAGCTCGGATTTTGGTGACCTTTTCAAAAACTCTGAATTCAGGCTGGGTTGAAGGCAAAATGGAGAGAAGATTCATATTAGTCTGGAGCTGTGCTGTATCATGGTTTGCACAGAGTGACAGTTTTGTCCTTAGAGGAACCAAGAAATGGGTCTGGCAGTTCACAGCCTGGCTTTGTATGCTTTACCTCTGAAGTGGTTAAAACTGCAGGGTGGAGGTGAAGCTTCAGTAAACAGTGTGTGTTGTTCCATTCAGTTGCACTGGAGAGTCTCAGGTCCAGTCTGGCTTTAACAGGCCGAGAGGAGGGGGTGGAAACTATAAGAGGGTTATGAGTGCGCACTATCAGAGACTTATAAAGCCAGGGGCAGCTCCAGGGGGACGCCTTAATGGTGTTTAAGGGAATCAATGTTTTAAATTTATTTTGTCAGCTACAGTTGGAGTCTCATTGACTGTCACTTCTCCAGGATGATCATGATTACTCTGTTCCTCATAGGCACTTTCACAAAAAAAACAAAAAACAAATGCTGCACCACAGTTTAAAAAATGGTTCTCTTCATTTAATAACAGGAGAGGAAATTGTGAGATGGAGTATTTTCTCTTTCACTCTAACCTGCTGTGAGAGCAGAATAAGTTATGGATTAAATGGGCACCACCGCTGCAGACCGGTGCATTGTTCTCAAAAACTGTTGCCAGGAGGCAATTATCAGGTCACAGAAAATTCTTAGCTGACATGATGGGCATGAATTGTCCCTGCAAGTTTGGCGGTTTGATTCCTTTGACAAATATAGCAGCACTTATCCCAAGCATGACCCACTTTTGCTCTCAACTTTTTTTCAGGCAGAGGTAAACACGCTTGCTAGACTGAGAGAAGCAGCATCTCTCCTGCAGAAGGCAGCGGTGTGATTGGAATGACAACTTACTGCTGTATCACTGTTTCACTGAGATCTGAAGCTGCAGAAAAAAAAGCACCTCAATATGAGTGAGACATACATGCAAAGACCTGAAACACACAGCTAAGAGAACAATAATGCTCTTCTTCTAATTACTGATATCTAGTGATTAAGGCACATGCTACCCTCCTGGTAAACATACACAATTAGTCGGACGTTTTAAGAAAAGGGACCATGCTAATGTTTTTTGCAAGTTTCAGCTCCCTGTCTGTGGATATTCTTTTTTTTTTTTTTTTTGTCAACAAATCCCGTGAAAACCATGAAATCCAACCATGAATTGACTAACAAGTATTACCTATGCAGCCAAAGCCATGTGCTTGTTCCTCTGTGGCACAGAGGCAGTAATTATGCCGACTTAAGGTCACCATGCAAACTTGTTCACAATGACAATGATAACTTGCTGACGTTTAGTGCGTATAATGTTCACCATGTTCACTATTTTAATTTAGCTCGTTAGTATAATATTTAGCATAATATTTAACATATACAACACAAAGTGCAGCTTCGGGGTGATGGGAATTTCATCAATTCTGCAGGTGATTGGTCATAAACCGAAGTACTGAGTAAATTCAAAAGTAAATGATGGTACTGGACACAATGTCGGGGCATCCCCAAATTCATTCAGGATCATCTTAGGATCCCTGAACCACATTGATGGTAATCCATCCAACATCTCCAGGGACACATCACTAAAACCCCAAAATGTCAACCTCATGGTGGTGCTACAGGAAAAGACAGGGGACCACCAAAGTCATCAGCATTAATGTGAGGACCGTGAATGTATCTAATCTAATAGCTGTAAAGATATTTCAGCCTGGATAACATAACTCCAGCCCTATTCTTTAATCATGGATACTTGGGATTTTTGCTGACGCTTTTCAATGTATGCTATGCATTTTTTTTTTTTTTAATTTTGGATGTATTTCTCCTGCATTCATTATTATACTGTTGTGTTGGAAGTTTAAAGCAAGATCATCCCATTTTGCTATGAAGTCATCATTTCTTTTTTGGTGTTATGCTTGGGATTTCCCATATTTTTGTCTTGCTCAAAAGTTCATCACCATCCAAATGATGTCTGAACCTGTTATATTCAACTGCAGGGATTAGGAGAGAATTATAAGGGAAATTGCAAAGAGGGAGTTCTTCCACATTTCAGAAGCAAGAGTTGTTTCTGCATGTACATGGTATTCTGGTCTATTTCCTGTAGTTTCTGTAGGTAGAATTTTTTTCAGTGTGCTTCTTCTGTGACAGGTTTCTCCGTGTAAGTATGTGTTGAACTTGGTGTAAAATTTGATTCTTAAAAAAAAAACTTACTATCTGATTCTGCAGGACCAGCACCAAAATCTGATGTGTACTAGTGATGTGTGGAACTGACAAAACATTTTCTACTATGCAGCTGTGCTGGAAATATTTGACAGAGCAGCACATCCTCCAGGATTCGGACGATTTCCCACTGGAAAGAAAACATAAAACCAAAATTAAATTGGCTGAAGATATGTAAAAAATACATCACTAGTTGACATTTTGTAGGCCCATGCAAGCGTTTTTTTTAATTATTTTTTGTTGCCTCTCAACTCACTGTCATTTTATGTGTAGAGGTAAAACTAGCTGCTAATATAGTTCCGCGAGAAAAATTTTAGTTGTGTTTTTCTTACTGTCCAAAATGATGTAGAGAGACAGTGATTTTATTGCTCCATCCCTGAACTGTTGTTTTGATTGTTGGTTTCTGATTGGTACATATTTACTTGTTTACTGGATGCTCTCAGTAAATGCAGCACTATTGTATGAATGCACTCCTATGAAGGTTTAGTCTGTTTTTTCAGACAGTGTATAAGTTGAAAGCTTTTGATTTACTCTTGGAACTGCATGATGACACACTGATGTTTGCTCTTTACTTTGCAGCTTTCCAGCATACTGTAAATTTTCTCATGAACTGCAGTGCTCAGATAATTCCTGCACAACCTGTACAAAGAAAAAGGCCAGTCCCAATAATGGCCAGGAGAAATGGGATCTGCCGTAATTGGGCGTAATTATGTTCTGCATAGTCTCGCATAGCCAGACCTTTCTCCACAGTGCTGTGTCGGCACTGGAGAACAGTCTGGCTGCATCCATTGTTATTCTACTATAAGAGAAAAATGCCCTGACGCTCTCTTGTTTGCATTTCTTTGAACCAATCCCCGTCGTCTTAGGCGGCACTGAGCCAGGATGCAGAGATGGTGCCCCTGCAAATAGTGTGAGAGGGTAACTTGTTTGGTGGAACACTTATACGCGAGAAGACGATCACCGTCATCAAAATGGCTAATTCCCTGCAAAGAAAACACCACAAAACTAAAGGCAAACATATCACAGCTTAAGTCAGGTAACTACAATATGACCTTAATGATCCACATGTGATATGAAGGGCAGAAGGAGCTACATAGGTTTGAATACCAAAGTCTCCATTTGGTAGAAGTGATGAAGTCTCAAGTTCATCAGCTTTTAACATAATACAGCATCTTGACATCCTTTTAAAAGGAATACTGAACAGAAAATCTCTCTTTTAATACCCACTGGGCTTGAAAGGTGGCTTTGAATACTTTGTGCTTTGCTCGTTCATGGAGGACGACAGCTATAGTCAGCTTGGACTCATTAAAAAAAAAAAGGTGTCTTTCTTTTTTAATGTTCTTAGAAACATCTGAAACCATTACTGCAGCCAGCGCCTGTCATCTGTCCATCTAAATTTAGGTTTTCACAGCTTACAAAAAAAGCAAAACATATTTTCCACCTTTTGTATTTTTCAGCTCAGAGGTTCAAAACACAGGGTTTTTGGTGAAGTCCTAAGAGAGCATGTGCACACATTTCTGTCTGTTATACTGATTATAAAGAAGCCAGCACCTTTAAATGCGTAATTCAATTTACTATCCTGCTACAACTAGTAGCAGCTTGAGCCTTAAAGCTCATCGTGATTATGCAAGTCATAGGTTACAGACACTTCTGTATTGTTAGCAGATTGTCCACATTCATAGACATAGTCTTCTGATATCAGCTGTTCAATAACAGCTAATCTGGAAACAAAAGAAACAAAAGTAAGGCAGTTTATGAAGAGTGATTTTTATAATATGCAAAACAAGGCATTAAAGTTGCAGTTTAAAAGACTACGAGGACTAAAAACCTTTGAAATGTTAAATACTCATAAAACCGGCGCACAATGTATTAATAAACCATTAACTGCATAACACTGCTTTGATCCATTACATTGCTTCCTAAATTTGCTTACTTAACCAGCTGCTAATAATGAAATCTACAATGGGAAGACTCACCCTCGAACATTGTGGCTAATACCAGTTTGAAGACAATGTAGAATATTCAATGTGTGGTATGTGTCATCTCTGGCATCACAGCTCATTGAATCACCTCATTACTAAGCTAAGACACACTCTCTGTACGGATGCACTTATGGGCAACACTAAGTGCAGACTTGATAATATGAGGTGGAACATTTAAATATTGTTATAACACTATAACATGCAATTTACAGAAATGGAGTTTTGATAATTTACCATCGAGAGCAGTGCTATTAAAGCTGATTGAGCCTTGATGCCTTGTCACAATTATTAGAGTACAAATGGAGGAGTGACTTACAGTAAATACTGAGTGCACGTTATTTCCATGGAGCAAAATTAGTTAGAGGCAGCGGGGTGCCATGTACTAAAATAAGCAGCACTGAGGACCATATGGCCTCCCCCACCCTGCAAATCACAGAGTTCACACCCTGCAGACACTCCTATGGTGGGAAAGACGTAAAACACATGAAGAAAATAAAACGTTTATTTGTTTACTCTTTATCTCCAGCAGTGGCTTTTTGACCTCATTATTCAAACTGTGTCAGTAGTCAGGATAAGGCACAAAATTAATTTTAATGTGTTCAACATGAGATCTTTTAATCTTCCAATTTTCATAGTTCATTGATAGATGTAAATGTATTCACTGATAGATGCTTGACACCCACAGTTTATAATACAAGTTTATAATACAAGCGTATTTGATTAGTTGTTTTTGTCATTGTGTAACTCAGCTTGTGTCAATGTAAACAAATAATTGTCTTCATATTGTGTATATCATTTGCTCTTGGTGAGTCCTGTGAGTTGGGTTTTGGCTAACTACATGAGACTATGGATGTGATAAGCAGCGGATGAAGATTCCAAACATGGTGATCATTACTTTTAGTCAAAACTGTTCCCAGAGCAAAGTTAATATTAATACCCCCTTTCTTCTCACTGTGGCTCCACTAGGCCAAGAATGAAATCAAATTTGTATTTTTCTAGGACACTTGTTAGACGTAATGTTTGTTGTGCGTTTCTTTTCTAATGATCCTGTACTGCAAAAAAAAAAAAAAAAAAAGTCTTTCTCTGTCTCAGCTATCATTAGTCTTAGCAAGCTATTATGTTTCATTCATAACCGTTTAATATGTCTGGTTTTATGTCTAATTTTACATCGGCCGCATTCAAATCAAGTAAATGAGGTACTGCTTTGTGAGAAACAGATTAAAAAGATGAAGAAACAAGGTGTTTAACAAACCATTTCCTTAACTTTCAAGTTTTGTTTGCCACCGCTCCATTGAATACTTACCCTATCTAGCGAGGCTACAAATATATATCCAACTGATCATGAGACCCTGAACTGTACTTGTACATCATAGCAGGTCCTTGCAATCATCACTGCTGTGCTTGGTGGATGGGATGAAGCAGCAGATGGGATTCACCGCAACGATGTCCGCAAGCACTGAGACATGAAAGAGCAGTGATTCTAAATGCACAATGCACATGAGACAAGACCTGTAAAAAATGCTGAAGGCTGCAGTTTCACTTCTGCTTCCTCAATGCCAGTGGTGGCATTAAGGATGACCGTTACTGTACTTCAGCCCAAAGCTGAATGCGATTTTATGGTAAAAGGCTCCTCAGGATGCGTGGCGAGTGTTGAAACTGGATATTTTTTTTACCTGCTCAGGGAGGAGGGCAAGACTAACAACATACTTAACTGCCTGAAGGCAAAGCACTCATGTTGAATCTTTAAGCTTCAAAGGAGTATAATATTTGTGTACATCACTTTCCTTTATGGTTTTCATTGTATTGTTCTAACTTAGTGGAACAGTTAAAACAATAATAAAGAAGACAAATTGGCATGACAACCATAGAAAAGTGCAGTATGACTCTTTAAAAGCCATTTGCAATACAAACACTTGACAGGAGGTTCAAGTACATTTTACAGACTCTGTGAGAGACCAGTCTCTTCCTCATTGCAAGGCCACCCTGAAGCAGCCAAATTACAAACAAATTACAATGGAAATGCAGCCATGCAGCAAGTCTAACTGACATGTGCAATAGGAGGAAGTCACCGAGAAGTCTCCAGTTGCATTAGTATGTTTTTTTCTGTCTATTATCTATAAGTGTGTGGTTTCAATCAAGTGCTGCACAAGCCCATATAGACACATTTACTTATTTGCGACTCGCTCCAGTTACTTCCGGTTCAGTTTCTCAAATGTTGTTTTTGTAAATCTGAATATTCCAAACAGATATTCGGTGCCGGTGGCCGAAGATATTTGTTTCTCTACCACAAGAAAGGATCAGCAGGAAGATACGGGCTACAAACAGACAGTAGTGGGACTATGAAAGACAACGGCCTCAGGAGTAGAGTCAAGAATTGGCAAGCTTTCCTCAAAATAAAAACAACAAAGGGTTGCTGCTACTTTTTTTTTACTGTTTTGTGTACTTAAACCTCTTGGCTGCAATGCAGCTGCTGAAGTTGTCAGCACTTCATGAAAAGTGTAGAAAATAGTGACAGACATGTATAGATGAGACAGCGCTCACAAGACAAAAAAAGCATTGGTCATTAGACTTCTTGCAATTGGCCAAATAATGACTGTTCTCATTAAATAGCAAGTGGGAGTGGTATGATGTTAATAGTGTTGCAGGATGGCTTGGGACAAAGGCCAGGTGAATGAAAGAGTGAATAAAGTGTGCGACTATGAAAGCAGAGAGAAAGAAGTGGTTTGTTTTTCCATCTCCTACTCTCAGTCATTTCTTTGAACCATCTCTAAAGTAAGTAGGTTTGGTTGCATAAACTTAACATGAACTTAAACATAGAAGTGGCAAATAGAAAAACAGTTGTATGAATCATTTTGTAAAGCACCGAGAAATTGTAAACACGTATTTTATTATTTAGATAGAAGGACTCGTTGCATGTTTACTTTTTCCTGAGCAGCAACCTCTTGTGGTCTTCTGCAGGAAAACACCAGCTGTGGTCGTATGTTCAAACGGTTTAAAGAAGTCCTATTTCTACCGTGTCCAGCAGTAAAGCAAGAGGTAGCATGATAGTGTTATACTGCAGTTCCTGACTTTAGCACTGGAGATGGATGGTTTTCCATTTCACTGCTGAATCCAACAGGCTCTCCAGATTGAAAAAATACTCATTGGGATCTTGGATAATGTGTTTCCTCAATAAGGACTGCAAAAAAAAAAATCACCTCTTACGCACCCATGCACAAAATAAATCAATTCTGTTATCTGATGTCTCTTTCACTCTGCCAAAGCCATGTCACTCCCTCACCTAACGTCAAGGCCTGTAGGTCACAAAACTGAGTGCATTGACTCCTGCCCATAGTTATATCCATCTGTCTATTCACTTATTCGCAGTGCCAATATCCATCCATCCATCCTTCCATCCTTCCTTCCATCCATCCATCCATCCATCCAATCAATCCAATCAATTCAGACCCAGGGTTGCAGTGGCCACAGGTGAAGCAAGGTAACACCAGAGGTCCTTCTTCCTAGTCACATCCTTCATCTTGTCCTGAGGGATCCCGAGGTGTTCTCCGCGGCCAGATGGGATATATAATCCTCCCAGCATATTCGAGACCTACAAAGTCTCCTCCCAGTTGGATGTATCCAGAATACCTCCACAGGGAGGCGCCCACAACACTGACCTGATAACTAGACCACCTCAACTGACTCCTTTCACTATGAAGGAGCAGCGGTTCTACTCCAAGCTGCTTTCAGGTATCTGAGCTTCTCAACCTGTCCCTACAGCTGAGGCCAGATTGCCTACAAAGGAAACAAATTTCAGACTCTTCTATCAGTCACCATCTGCACCTCAGGATCGCATGTGTGGATTGAAATGCAAAATGACTGACAAATAGAGAGCTTTGCCTTCAGGCTCCAACTCCCTTATCTATATTTCCCACAGAATTACATGGAGGTTCATCACCTACTGTACAATACATGGCCAGGCCGACATCCTTTTAAAAAGGCACATTTCTCAGATGTTCTGAGGAGTGCCACACATTCATTGTTGACACATTCTTTTTTTTTTCTCCTAGCCTAGCTTCTGGGAGTGTGCGTGGGCTTGACTACTAATGTGCACATAAATGACACTGACAGGATTTCCTGCATCCTCGTTTCTCAGATCAACTTCTCTCCCTAAAGAAGTTCAGCTGTGAGGCAATGGATATGCTCAGGAATTCATCTGCAAACTTTAAACCTCTTGTTTAAAATCACCATTACCCAAACCTTTCAACAACAAAAAGCAAATTACAGCCTCATGGTGAGTGACAGTGAACACACAGATGATACAGCAATTACAGGCCAAACAGTAAGTGTTTCTTTCCAGTACAATGACATGCTTTTATATTATTCTGACAATAAGGCCCTTATCATAACCAGCCAGTAGTAGAAGCATCTGTTAGAGCAGACGATTAATGGATGATTCAGGTACGTAGTCCCAGGGTACAGAGGGCCGCTCTGAAACTAAATGACCTCAGATGGCACAATGAAGCCAGATCGCTCTTTCATATAAACAAGCCATACTGAGATAAATTACCTTCTCCCTCTTCATCTTATTACAGAATTAGTGCAAGTTCTGGATTTACAACAAAAAATAGGAAAAGTATGCTTACGATTTTGCAGAAAGCTATTATTACTATATTTACAATGGAGGATAGGCTTCTTCTAATCTGTTTTCTTAAATGGGTTTTCTTTGCTGACGTGAGTTTTTTGCAACTCCCTCAACGCAACACTCACAGTTAAACTGCTGTATAGTGATAACAGATGAAGGGAACGATTGGCAGGCAGATTTCTATCAGATTCACATATACTCGAGAGACAGGCTCTCAATAATAAAGTATACAATACCAGTCACCTCTCAACTAACAGCAATGTCGGTGGCTTGTTTCGCAGTTTGGAAGCACTTCCAGTTGAGAGTTTTATCTATGGGAAATCAAAAGAAAATGGGATTCGAGCGACACAACACAAATGCATCAGTGGTGTCATCAAGCTGTAATGACGGCATGTCAGGGGGTCGTCCTAAAAACAGACATTAAGTCCTCTATCCTCCAACTCCCTGGTAGCAGCCCAGCTACACTGTAAGATGAATTCATGACAGACAGGGAGCTCTCGCAAGATACAGAATACATGAGCACAGAATCAGTGACTCACTCCACATGTCCTCAAGCAAGAAAAGAATGCTTGGAAAACCTCATTTAATGTCATGGGGAAAATAACGCCACCCGTCCATCAGTTTATAATGCTTTTAGCTGAGGGAGGCTTGATTATTTTCAAAGTCAATTATTGTTTGGTGGCAATGCTAATTATAAAAGAAAGTGTTCACTGCTGGTCTGACTGCACTTGCTATTATTCTAGTAATTGCCTTGATTTTATTTCTGACTAAATGAAGACAGGCTTAGTGTTTCACTACCCGAAACCTGTTTCTAATAATTCTGTTGTTCATTTTGTTTTCCTTGTTTGATAAAACTGGAAATAATGAGCTCTCCCAGTTATGTGGCCTAGCCCATGTACCAGAGCAAATATTGGTCCATCACACAATCGGTTTGCTTGCCGTTTGAAAACAATGACAACTCCCAGTACTTTACTAATACTCCCTAGATGTACTAATAGCATTTCATTACACTGATTAATATAACTTCATTTCATTCAGTTGCCACGCAGTCATACATTCATAGGGATAGTCATACGACCAATAAAAACAGTGATGCACCGTGTTTGGAAATTGACATCATTATAGTGTGCAATCATTTTGTTTATTACCTCCACCAAGGAGGTTGCGTTTTCACCCATGTCTGCTTGTTTGTTTGTCAACAGGATTACACAAAGACTACAGAATCAATTTCCACCAAACTTTGTGGAGGGGTGGGGCATGGGCCAGGGAAGAACCCATTCAATTTTAGTCCCAATCTGGTTAAAGAGGCAGATTCAGGAATTTTTATCATCACTTCCCTAAACATTGAGAGATTGAGGCATTTTTCAATTTTTGTCAATTTCTCAGGAAATAATTTATGATTATTCATGTAAAAAATCATACATATTAATGGTGTTGACATCTATGACTTTCCAGGAATTTCTAAAATAATTTCCCTTCACATTGTAAGATCGGTCACTTTTCAACACTCTCGTGACTATAACCTGGATCTGACAGATGTGTAGGACTGTTTGGCCTTGGCAGAGGTATGCGCTCTACTGAGTGCCATTGTAATTCCCTCCACCCTGTTTGCTTGTTTGTTTGTTTGTTTGTTTGTTTGTTTGTTTGTTTGTCTGCAGGATTATTAATGGATTTGCACTGAACTTGTTGGTGGGATGGAGCACAGGCCAGGGAAGAACCCATTAAATTTTGGGGCGGATCCAGATAATTTATTATGAATTCGATTTTTTGCCCTTCTAGTTACAGTATTACACTACCAGACAAACTACAGCATCGCTCTCACAGATTGTTTGTAATCTTTCTGCTCAATAGTTACTTACAAGCCTCACTGGAAGTGTGACATCACATCCTTTTCTGGGTGGAGTGCACAGAGAGTTTAGTAGACAGAGAGTTAATATAATTGAACCGTAGCCCCATCACACTTGTAATTAAAACAGCCAAATTTCACAGCAAAATAAAGTTATGTCAATGTAATCATGACAGTGGGTTTGTTCATGGGGGCAAGGTAAATGAATACAAAACATTGACATTGAGTTAACCAATAGTAAACTCTCCTGACAGTGCTGACCTTTGAGCGAACAGAGTGCTGAAGAATCCAGAATGGAGAAAGCTACTACAGCCTAGCTGTGTTTCAGCATCCTGTTTTATTCAACTCTTGTTCTCTAGTGTAGAATACTGCTTCACTAAAGAGGAAATGGTTGCAGACAGCTATGAGACAGGAGTCAATGTCACAAGTAGGTCTTTTTAATAAACCGTGCAAACTTATTGATAAGAACTTCTTTTCCTTCAATAATGGAAATGAAGTTCATTCCTGGGGATACAATTCCACGGGGAAGTAAAAACCACAGTTCAGAGTAAATAGAGAGAAGCACAAACAGTCATTGTGACTGACTAGTGTTATCACTTCCAGGCTTGCAGATTATTTCATGGCAGAGCTGACTAGATCTAGTATTAAATCACCTTGAAGTTATGCCTTTCATTACATCCTATCTGATCAAAAGTGTGAAATTCTAAACCACTGCATTGTTGCAGTCTGTCACACAGATATCAGTCAATTCAATATGGTCAGAGTTTACAATAAAACTCCACTTCACCTTCTGTTTGAGGGAGAGACAAGAAAGTACGGTGGAAAGAAAGCTACAGGGTCACAGTGGCTAACGCTAACTGTATGTCTGTGAAGGTTTTCAGTCATCCAGGTCATGGTATCTCTTAGAGCTTTACAAAGGCAACCAGATTTGCTTGAGGTTTTTGAAGATTTTTCACCTACTGACCCACATAATGGCTGGGTGGGTCAACAACTCTGCTCAATGACCCTCAAGTTGTTAATGACCCCACATGAATAAATGTCTGGAACTATCAATTAGCTAGCTAGAACTGAAGTAGCCTTGAGAGGTGAGAAGTGATGTCTTCAAGAACCTAAAGCAAGTACTGTTGCCTTTGCAAAGCTGTAAGAGACGCCAACGTTTACATTTTCCAAACCTGTGTCAAACTGTTATTTCAAACTTTCAAGCCACCTTCTTCATGCACACAGACTTTATTTCTGGATATTAGATTAGCAATTCATTTTAGGGTAACTGGTGATGTGCATTTATCAAAATGTTAAAAAATATTATAAAAATAGCGTGCTATAATTGGGTGATATAGCACAGCTTTGTGTGTGCATTAGTTATAATAATAATCAGTAATTAAC
The DNA here is from genome assembly GCF_002260705.1 of Seriola dumerili. Classification (NCBI taxonomy): domain Eukaryota; kingdom Metazoa; phylum Chordata; class Actinopteri; order Carangiformes; family Carangidae; genus Seriola; species Seriola dumerili. Next base: position 2,336,063 of record NW_019174266.1, read on the forward strand.
ATAAAAGTTACTATTACATAACCATTGCAAACTGCTACAAGAGTCATTTTTATGAGGATGCTTACAGTTTTGCCTTGTTACAAAATTCTTCTTACCAGGTTTACCTTAGGGATTGTGCTCTTTGCTTATTAATGCATACAGCCGTTGGGCTATAATCACCTAAGTTAATTAGGGAGAGATAATTGCAGTGAGAATGTTGTTTCACTAGCGTGGCTGCTCTGTCATTCTTCAGCCAAATACAACTGAGGACCAGAAATAAAAAAGGAGGTTTATATTAAAAATAAAAGCTAGAGCGCTAACTAATACTAATGATAATGTTGCATTAGATTATTACATTAATTAAACAGTTAGGAGTATGAGAGTTTGCCTTAAAAAAAACAAAAAAAAACCAATTCCTCATACCTACAATAAATTACAAACTATATCACTGCCTTATAGAACAAACTACACGATTACAAAAACAGCTGCAGTGATACAAGCTTTTCCTGATCCAAATGTAAGCAACTAACACTACTTATCAAAGATTAGGGAAAGCGGTTGGTAGAAGACGGGATGTGAACAGAGGTGTTTAGTAATGCATCACACTGCATACATCTTTGCTTTGGAGTGAGGACAGTTATTATTCACAAGTCCACATAAAGTCAGGGCTGTTTCAAGTGTTCAACAAAAGACCAATGAGGCCATTTTCCTGGTGAGGACATTCTCTAGATGTAAACATTCATTTTACTCATCTTTGGAACAAAGTAACTAAGTTCATTTGCTTAATTAATGTCCCTGGTGTCGGCCACATACCTCCCCTCCTTTGCTCTGCAGCTTTCCTCTCATTCCTTCTCCTGTCCTTTGTTGATATGGACATCCAGATTCATGCAAATATCAAACACATTTGAAATGAAATGCATATTTCTCACCCAGGATTTGTTAAATCTTTTGCTAAACCTCCCTGCAGCTGCTCTTTAATTTTGGTGCATTAATTTAGCGAGCAAACACCTGCATTAGAGGTATCCACTAAAACTGTTCAATTACTTCTGAACTAGTTACCAATAAGAATCAAGAATTCTCATTGGCCAATGAATTTTAATGTATCAGTAGTTACTGTGTGACAAGATAAGTACTTTTATATTCAGTTCTTGCAAGTTTTACTTATTTCACTTTTGAATGCTGGACTTTTACTTCCATTGGAGTATTTTTATACTTTATGAACCACTGTTTGTTGCTCTGTGATACTTATTTTTGAATAAAAACTGCACATTCATTTTCTGCTTAAGATTTAGTGAAAAGATCTCGTGGTTGATGTCAGGTCTGACACTTAAGATTTTAATGCAACTGCATGGGGGAGGTTTTGAGTAAATCTACTGTATCAGTTCAAACCCAGCCATGCCAGTGCAGCCTACACCAAAATCTGAACAGCAGCATGAATAGCGATTTAACCACAGAAATCCTGTGCGGTACAGGGGCGGTAGAGTCCTCATATCACCCAGGAGACTGGCGGGATTAAAAATTCATCATGTTTTGTATTTGTTTGTTTTTCATAAAGCCTTAGACATGAGTAGGTCTCGCAATGTCTTCAGCCATATTTTAACACTTTATTTTCTGTAACAGCACACAGCACTGACACAATAACAGTGATATTTTCCAGTAAACAACACCTTTTAGCTCAGCAGATGACTCATCCAACTCCTTATATTTGTACCTTTGGATTTGGCGAACAACAGACTGTACAAACCTAGAGCTGTTCCGGCTTGTCATAATATTCAGTACTCAGTACTCAGCATTACTCACAACCACTACGTGTTATGGATCGGTGTCACTGTCTGATTCTGCTGTTTTAATTTACACTTGTCTGAGGCTTTCAAAAGTCTAACTGAGATCAGCACATTTTCTCAGCCTCCACAGAGCAAACAGAGCTCTTGCAGTGGTGTTTTGTTCTTTGACTCGAATGTGTTTTTGTTTTTTTTTTTTTTATTAGACGGACAAGATGTGCCTCTGTTGGCCTATTGCTGATTGGGATGTGAAACAAAACATCCAGAACTCCTCTCTGCATGGCTGAGCAGAGAATGATCTAATATTACATTGCCAACTGTTTAATATTCTCCCATGTTCTAAGTCAGAATTTAACACCCACCAGGTTCCCACTGCTGTTAAGATTTGAAAGTATGACATGAGCAATAGGGGCTGTTTGAGTTGTCAATTTTTGACATGGTCTCATCATCAGCACCCTGCTGTAAGAGGGCTGAAGCCTGCAGCTGTATCCAAACACATTCATCTTGAAAGTGTCCTGCATTATCAACTTTGTTTAATATCTGTGATGCAATTCAAATGCTAAGTCATATACATATATATATATCCTGCCTGATCCATGCTAACGGTGTGTTTCTGTCCGACACATTGGTTTTTACAGGCATTCATGGTACAAATGACTTTGTTGGTCTTCAGACTTTTCATCTAGCACCACCAACAGGTCAAAATGTCCCCTTGTTCATCACTTCAGTTAACTTCAGCCAAATTATGTGGAATGGATTATTTTGTGAATGTAGAATATGTATTGCGCTCATATGTGGCATCAAGGGTCTGACGTCGTCGATCCCCACAAGGAAGCACCAAACTCAGCACAGCAGGGGAGTAGAGAGTGACAATAAATAAACTCCCCCATACATACTATACTATACTAACATGCTTATATGAGCATATAAACTGTAAGAGTTCTATGCTACCATGTTGGCTAACTACCCATACTAACCAGCTAGTAAGCTAACATTGGCAGCAAATGATAATTTTCTTGGTAAACATTAGTATCTTAACATCCTGTAGACTGACTAGAAGAGTTAGAGAAATATTTCACAATTATGACTGAAGGTAAAATAGGAGACATTTGTCTGAGTCAGGCAGGGAAGAAAATTACTGATGTGTTGACAAAATGCAATCCAAATGTTTTGTTTCACTGTTCAGTTAACCTGTAATTGAACAAAATGAAGTACCTCCTAAAGATCTGAAAGGGGACACAACCATGTTATTTTCTTAGCTGTCTCCACCACAAAGATCTATGATGATTAAAATCTATAAAAACACACTGGAAGTAATAAACCAAACCGAAACCTCTTAAAATACTGAAGTGTTTGATATGTCCTCCTCTCTGTGCTGTATATTTGCTTTACTGCACATGTAAGGTGCTGCTCTCTCTGCCATACCAAGGAAATGGTTGACAACCTATATTTTATAGCTAATCCTAATGACATTCTTATGGCTGCCAGTCATACACCCCTCGCTCTCTCTCTCTCTCTCTCTCTCTCTCTCTCTCTCTCTCTCTCTCTCTTTCTCTGTTATTGTAAGTGCCCCTCAGCCCATATAGTGAGACTAACACATCAGTACGAATACAGTTTTGCTCAGTTAATAATCTCTGCAGTACATTCCCTTTCACCTTGAAATTTATAATAATGATATTCTTCTGCTGCATTGTGAAATCTTGTCAGTATAGTAATCTATTCTACTTTATTCTTTGTACTGATCAGCAAAGTGAAAACATTTTGCAGCCACCTTTCATGTCCACACGGGTTCAGTGTTTAATACGCCATAGATTTTAGGATCACTTTAAGTATATATGAATACACACAATATGATGCTCCATTCCTCAACTGGTGCCTGGTAGAAAATAAAAAGCTGCCAGGGATGGATAAAAGAAATTAAATTAAAAATAGATCTGCTCTCATGCATGTGTAACTACTTGCAGACCTCAGAGATCTTTGGATTTTTGGTTTGTAGTGGGTTTTGTGCTGAAATGCAGTAGATGAAATACATTAATTATTTCAAACCCTGTGACTGTGTTAAAACATTTTTTCTGGCCCCTGAGCTTCATAAAACACTTTCAAAAATCCTGAGAGTAGCATTAATTATGCATTGTGACATTCACTAACTTTGATCCTAACTTTTGAGATGTACAATGGTATCTCATTCTATTAGATGTAGACAATGAGATGCTGTACATGTGTTACAACTCAACAGGTGACACGCAGAAAACCAAAGAAGTTTTCCAATCAAAAGCCTCTGCCAGTCTTTCTTCTTTCAATTTCTCCAGAGGGTGAAAAGACACGGCTCTCTTCCCCTCTCAGGCAAACAACCCATTCTGCACTTTCTCACCCAGAGAATCTCATTCTCACCGAGCTCCACCACTTCCAGCTCATGCCGCTGCACAGGGGTCAGACTTAGACACATTTGGTGGAGGTGGGGATTTCTTTCATATATATGAAGTCATTCTTGCAAATTTTTTCCCCAATGTAGTTGAACTGAAGCGGGATATTCAGTCACACCATGTGTTCACTCATCTCTCTCTGCGTACAACAGCTCTTCCCGTGAAGACAAAGAGGTGTAACTGTCTATATCTATCTATTAAATTCATCTTTTTAAAAACTGGCCCCGTCACCTCCTTACACTTCAGCTTCAACTGATAATTCAACTGCATATAGTATTGACACTTAAAATGACACAAAAGTGACTATTCAGCAGTGTCCAGAGCTCTGACTTCAAATGATATTTTGAGTGCTTTCAGCCCTGACACATCAGCTGAGATTTCTGCACTTATAAGCGGACACTTCAACAGCTTTACAGTGTGTGCACCTCCATTTACAAGTCAACTGTTTTCTGAGCTTATAGCTCACAACTGAAATTCCAGCTGCATTCCTTTGCTTACACAAAAACCTGATTCAACTTCATACAGTACGTACACTTCAACTGACAATTCATCTGCCATCAGAGCTTAGGGCTGAGTGATTCTCCATCAGGACTGGAGTGAACAATGTGCTGTCCAAAAAAGTGTTTATAGTTGTTCATAAACAGCCACACTCGAGGGTGGAGTGAAAAGCTGACTGTCACAGAGAGAAGGGAGACGCGACATTGTTTAAATATTGAGATAAATACACTATAAACGTTGACATTAGCTCGTATTTTCAGAAAAGTCTCTCCGGGAGAACAGCCATAGTTTTGCGTTTGATTGTTCACATGAAAAGTGCCACAAATAGTTGTGTGACAAATGATAAAAGAGAGCTAGAGATACTTTCCAACTTGCACACAGCTGGCCAATCACAGTGTGAAGTGGGTGTGACTGTCCAGATTGTCACTTTTGGAAAATTACAGACATAATGTAATCTGACATTGGAAAGGTTTGGAGTAAAGTTCATACTGTACAGAGCTGCCTCCTATGTCAGTGTAGCTCTGATGGGAGTATTCCTTTCATGTACAAATACAGTGTAATAATGTAACAAAAAGACTTTAAATAAATGTAAAAAGTTGCAATTCATCTCTTTTCAAATAGCCAGAAAAATAACTGCAAATATGTGTAAAAAAATTCACGCAAGAAAAGAAACAAAACAAATTTAATTGCATAAAGTAAACTATTCCCAAACCATGCATGTAAGAACTGCGACAGCGAAAGAAAGATGGAGAGAAAATGAAAAATAAATGAGATCTGGTGAAGGCAGTCACTGGTGGGAGGCTTCTGTATGTGTTTGGATGCCGTTTGTTGATCGCAGTTCACTGTGTGAGAGCTAAACTAGGCCAGATGTGGATGAGCCATTGATTGTGCCGAGCACATCAGACTTATTTTAGAGTCCTTCTGTAAACTCTGTCCCTGGAGATCTGTGAGGCAGAGATCCAGCCACAGACTGGGTGAGGGGAGGCCCGAGTGCTTTCTGTCCTTGACCTGGAAATATGTGAGGACACAGTTTTTCAGGTATCAGGTGCTACATCTGCCAACAAGTGACTTTTGAGCACTTTTTTGCATTGTTTAAAATTAATCATCCAGACATACGTGAAACACAATGTGTTTCTGGGAAAAACAAAAAACAAGATGGTTTCTATGTGTCAATTGAATCACTGTTACGTGACATTCTCCATCTTAGCTTGAATGTGTCTTTGGCATATGTCATTTAGATTTACTAAAGATTAAACCAGTATTTATCTTAGAAATCAGTCAAGTCTCTATCTGCAAAACAGGTGACTCAATGACACAATGGTTCAAAACCTGAAGGTTGAAAGAGTCAGATAATAATAATAATAATAATATGCATAATATGTCCTGAAAATATCATGTTATTTATTTAATCATTACTATTCTCTTGTCTTACACTCCAACAACTATTGTATTTAACGGTGTTGTTCAGATTATACAGGATCACCTTCAGTTTATTCAGGGAACAATGATTTCACATGTTCAGGAAGTAATAAACTGCAGCTTTACCGTCTAGCCACTTATAGAATATTGTATTGACTGGTGTTGTGACAAAATCCCTGTGAAATTCACAACAAAATGTTTCCCTGCAGTGAATGACTAAGTAGACTTTCTCTAATGCTGGAGGAGGGTATTGCAAACTGTACAGATTTTACAGATTTTAAATCCTCAGGGACAAACTTTTGATTTTGCCTAATATAAATAAATTTGACTTGATGCTGTGTCAGTTTTGTCTTCAGCATGAGGTATTTTTTTTGCCACTGTGCAAGCAAAGAATGGCTGAGGGAAATACTGAGAGATAACTAGATCAATTTATAACCAAACAAGCTGTAAAATCAATAGATGCTTGTGCTGTGAGAAAACAACATCACAAAGCTAAAGGTATGAATTTGAGGCAAAGACTCACCACCAGGGAGAAAAAAGACATTTTCATAGGAAACAATGGCCATTAACGCAACATAAGCCACAAGGCTAATGTACATTATCCATTACTTAACAATAAAATCTGCAGGTTTTTCTTTATTAAGAGTCTCAAAGTATAATGGGATGGGGATGCTGCACCAGAGGTGGCTGTAGATCATTCCTTGAGCCGTCTGACAGCTGAAGAGAGGACAAAGTTAGATTTTAAAAAGATTTACTCTTTGGGGCAAAGCAGGAGTGGAGCAATAATTTACAGTTGAAGTGTAAAGTGGAACAAGTGCGATAGTATCAGGCCTGCTGTACCAGAGAGTCCTGATAGTTGCCCTGCTTGCTTCTGACTTGTGGAGATGTATTTGCTGCTGTGTACGTGCGCGGCAGACGGCAGATGCAGATTGCACAGCTTAATTTTCCCTTTCTCTGTTAGCCCGTGTCATCGCTGACAGTCAGGGTGAAAAGGAATAGAGTTTTGTTGAAGTTAAGTTGAGTCATGACTTTTATCCTTCGCCGTGCATCTCCTGCTCTGACTCCTGGAGACGATCCAGCACTGAAATTGTGTGGAAGGCACTTTGCAAATTGCATTGATCTTTCCCTGGACCTGCCTCCCACCTGCCGCCCATCCTAATGCCTGGCTCACTCTCCAGCGGCGAACCCTGAGATACGTAATGACAGCCTGAGACAGCGCTACTCACACACAAAAACCACAAACACACACATGCATACAAAACATGTGCAAGAACCACACATATATGTGAAGGGATATTCCTTGATCTAATATGATTAATGTGTTGCTTTTATTTTTTAGTAACATTCGTTTCAAAGTCATTATCATAGCCCATTGAAAATGATTTGCTTTTCTCTAAATAAAAAAAGTCTTGTTTTGCATGTTTTTGCATATTTCTGCCCAGCATTAATGAAGCAACCATTCTTTTCTCTTTTTTTTTTTTTTTTTAAATCGATCACTGCTGAGGCTCTTTTTTGCACAAATAAAGTTTTCTTAAGGTTTTTTGCCTTAACAGATGTGACTACAAACATGATGACCTGGGCCATGTTATCTTCAATCCTGACATAACATATTTTCTCGTTATCGGTACATGGCTGACAACTGTTTCCTTGTGATCCATAGATGAAAATGTGTAAGATTCTGATATCTGAAATCACCTGTAATCTAAGTTCACCATATTGTGAACTCATTGCTGATGACAGAGAGGGAAATTAAAGACACAACACAGGAATCTTTCTTCCTGTTAGAGCTCCAGTGGCCTAAAGAAACCATCACCTTCTGTCAGATGGAAGCAGGGACAATATCAGTAGAGATTCAACCATGTCTGCTAGTTTCATTTCACAGGCTTTATCAAAGTACCACAGCAATAATATATATTCTCCTACTGATCTGACGCACGCACGCACACACAACAAGGAACACATTCACATGCCTGCAACCATTCAAAGCTGTTCAAATTTGAAAATTTGAATTTTCTGCAATGTATGGGCAAGCAGAGCAGAAGGCAGTGGGCAGGTTGTTTGCCTGTCAAGATTCTGCACGTTGTCTTCTTTGCTGCCATCTACCACATAATCATGTTTGTTAGGGTAACTCAGGCAAGCAGAGAGTGTTTTAGTGGGCTTTTACAAAGTCTCGAAAAAATGGAGTCGGCTTTGTGGAGTTAATTGCCAGGGGAACCACACTATCACTCAGTGTACCTGGCTACTAATAGGTCTCCTCAGGCTCCATGAGGCCCCTAACATGGATCTTCCGTGGCAGACATCGAGTGTTATTGACTGTCCTGGTTCCTTTGGCTTGAACCTGCAATGGCTGTCCCACTGCAGCAGCAGCAGCAGCAGCAGCACTCAGCACTGTCACTCCCTTCCATCACACTCCTTCCCTTCTGATACACAGAGACTCAAGCCTGAATGCACAATCACGCTGAATGCCACGATGCCTCACACACCACTGCACATGCAATACAATCAATGCCGCCATCAAAATATTTTCTCTACAACCCATCATTTACAATAACGCCAATCCGTCTCCTTGACACACCAAGAAAAACAAATAAAAAAACAATATCTTGCAGTCGCCAAAAGTGCTGTGGTGAGGCAGCAGGAAGTTCCTGTGTTGAGGTGGAGGAGTTTGGGAGAAAAGAGAGGAGTGGAGAAGAGAGGGGGTGATGTGTTGAGTTGTAGGGGAAGCCTCAATAAAATCAATTACCATCATTGCCATGTGCCAGGCGGTGATAAATAAGCAGGGCATGGTGTGGACAGCCGCCAGGGTGGATCTGATGGTGTGAGTACAGATGGCATTCTCACACCAGCACTGCCCACTGGCATACTGCAGAGTGTGTGTGTGTGTGTGTGTGTGCGTGTGTGTGTGTGTGTGTGTGTGTGTGTGTGTGTGTGTGTGTGTGTGTGTGTGTGTGTGTCTCTCGGAGACAAAGAAAGCACACAGATGGACTGAACAGCTGAGATGGATGCTAACGTGCTTTCGGGTACTCCATACACGCTGAAAAAGCATCGTTTGTTTATTCCAAATAAAAGGATGATTATGCTGTTTTGTTTTTTTTCGGGAGAAAGAAGAAGAAAACCTCACTCACACTCCAACACGCTCCAGCATGACTCATCATCAGTATTCAAGCTTCATATTAATCAGCACTAATGCATTTCCCTCCTAATGAGATGAGTTTATTGAGTCCTAAAGCAGTCTTTGCACTAATAAGCCGTTTACAAGCAAATCAATTATGGAAGAAAAGGACATGCATAGGCAATGTGCACAGGCACTATCAAATCAAAGCAGATGATTGTGAACATTTGAATAATCACTGGACTCAGTGATTTTTCAAGGGCATGTTTGTTGCAGTAATTAACTCAGTCAAGCTCAATGAGCGTAAGGTTAGAGGTTTTATAAGATAAATTAAAAGTTTTAATGTTGTTTGAAAAACTGAATAATTTTCCTGCACGGGAAAGTGTGCGTTGATGGAGACAAGATGCACCAAATGGAGGATAAATTCTGTTTTTTAAAGCAGCTCCAGAAAAAGAGGAGATTCTACTCTACTGATTATTTTTGAAGGCATCCTGATTGACAGGGCAGTTAAATAAAATAAACTTTGGCAATTCTTCAAGAAAAGATCTTCCAGAGGCAGTTATAGACTTAAACTAAAATAGCTGGTATGTTAGTGCTGCATGTTCACTGCTGCAGACCTCCCATTGTCAGGCTCATTTCTGCAACTCTGATGCTGATCCAACCTCACTGATCAATCGCAGCTCTGAAGAGACCCACTTTTGCGGTATAGTAAAAAGCGTCGCTGATTGCCATTGACTGAATGTCATCGCACTTAGCTGAGAGAATATAGATTTCCATCAGTCAGTAGGAGAATATTTCTTATTGCCACAAAATAATCTATCAAAAGTTCAAGAGGCAGGTTCCTATTAGTGCACAGGTCCATCGATTTCTCAAGGTGCGTGTGTGTTTGCATGTTTTAAAAGTGGGGGAGAGGGGTCAGGTTGAGCTTGTGCATAAAATGAGACACTGCATGGCAGAATTGTGATTCAGATTATGGGAACATAAGTGTAGTTCCATGAGACAGCATAAAGCCAGATCAGAACATGATGTCAGGTTATTTCATTCATGTAACTGCTGGTTTTAAATGACAATAGATTCTGATATGGATTCATTACAGGTAAATTTAAGACTTTAGAGGATACAATGTGAAGCTATAATTCTTTTTTTTTAACATAGCCTCAGATAACTTCTGTGGAGACTTCATCAAAAATATCAGTTGTCAATAAAAAAAAAAAGGTAATCTCTCTTGACATGGTTATCCCTATTGTCTTATCCCAATGTAATTTCATTTAATTCTAATGTGGCTAATTTACACAAGTTAAGTGTTATATCATTATCGCAAAACACAACAAGCAGTGAACAATTTGCTCGTAGGAAGTGAAAAGAGCAGCTGAGGCTCAGGTCTGTCTGAAATGGAAAATATCCGTGGCTCATGAGATTTTGATATGAAGAGGTAAAAAGCCAAAAACTAAAATTGAAAAAAATTCCCTCAAGGTGTTACTGAGAAATTGTTTTGTTCTATTGGAAAAATAAGGACTAATAGTTTGTACATGAACTTATGTTCATTGGGCTTTAAGGACATGAAGAAGGCGTTTCAAATATACAATGGAGAAGCAGAACCAAAGAAAAATGGAATTCATCCTCCTTCTCGGACTATGAGCATTCAGAGCATATTTTACGGGAATCTGGCCAGGAGATGTGGAGATACGGAATTTGCACAGAAAGCTGGATCCAACAGATCAGATTGTTCTGCAAGTGGAGCAGAAATCACTTCTATATGTCAACGTAGTCATAAGTTAGGTGGGCATGATGTGCTAATCAGAAGAAGGCAGCTGTTAAAACTCCAGTGTGTCACCTTCAAAGTCCCCATTTGTAAGTATGTGAGAAATATTCAAAAAATAAAAATCGACATTTATTTTTATATAGTATCATAAAATGCAAAAAAGTGGCTTATTTCAGGCCCCTCCCTTAGTCCTCCACTAAGTGAGCAGGGTGAGTATTGCAAGAGCGTGCTGCTCTGTGCACTTCGCCGCTGCATATCATTGAGACTGAAAATGTGGAGATTAGTAGCAGGCATTTTTCTCTGGGATTGAGGAGAAGGGAAAGAGACATTTTGGAAAGTGGAAAAAAAAAGTGATTTCAAGTTTCCTAAAACACCTAATGCCCACAATCTCAACAATGTAATGAAGTTGATCATTGATCAACAAAAGATGTGGATAGAGAATGTCAAAAATAACTTCATTATGTTCACATATAAAATGAAAATCATCAACTTAGGTTTTATATTCAAACCTCTTATGCCTTCAGACTTATTTAGGTTTTTTATATTTTAACTTTCAAATATGCTCGTTGAAGAAGCTGCAACATGTGGTTTCGTGTTCAGGTCGGTCTGTTTTCCTCGAGCTCATGCCAGTCTTCGATTCATAAAATGGTATATTGTTTAAAAAGCTGAGCAGTCTGTGTATTCCTGCACCAAAGAAATATAAAATAATACAAGTGCAATTGTTTTTACACAAATTAATGAATTAGTTTAGCAGAATCAAGATGAAATCTTTATGGTCTGAGGTACTACAGTGAAAGGGATAGTGGGGCTCTAATCTGTCCCAGCAAGAGTTGCTGGGCAACACAACTCTGCTTGGTGACTTGAACTTCAAAAGAGCCAGGACGCTTCAAAAAGGAGAAAAATGGATCAGTTGTCCACAGGCAAACCTGCTCTACTGCCAACTCTGAGCTAATTAAATAATTCTTCTCCAGACACATCCAGCCTACTCTCCACTCGACTCCAAGTATCTCAGGATATTCTGTGCAGCTCAGAAGACAGAAACTGTGGCATGCTGACCAGAGGTGTTTTCAGTGGTTGCTAATTGTCTGCTTCCCCTCAGTGATTCCAAAACCCAACCTTGATATTTCCACGGCTGAGCTATGAGGTTGGACCTTGCAATTACCTCCTGCCTTGTAAACAAATTGTCCTCCAAGACTGTCTCCTGCCAGGAGTTGTGGAGCAGTGGAGAATTAACTACTCCATGCTCATTAGATAAAACAAGTCAGTCTTCATAGCCACAGAAACCAGCACCACTTCAGAATAGAAATGAGAAGATCTGTATTTCCAGCTGAGACGAATCCTTTTCAGAAAAGCTACCACTGATGTACACAATTACAGTAATACTCCTCACTGATGGACCATTACAGTAAAATCTCTAGTATAAAAACATATAGAAATCACTATATGTATATCTGAAATGTTTTAGAATATGAGAGGGATAAAACAAGCACAAGAAAGTAAAATAAATAAGTAATAAAAATGGAGACCACTTATGTGTACATTCAGAGTGCTTTTACTGCACTGGGCCGGCTGTTTAATGCAGTACTTGAATAGATGGATGAAATTAGCAGACGGCACAAGAGGAAAATGTTTTCCTAACCATTATTGCATTACTGATGACACATGTTCTTCAGATGAACTGCTCATTACAATGTAAAAGTAGCTTTGTATCCTTAAAGGCACACTGTGTTGTCGTTTAATTAAGGAACAGACTTGTGCAGGGGCTTTGTTTCAAGTGAGTAATACCTCTTAAGAAACTAACAAAGGAAGAGAGGAAAATGAAAGGAAACAATTCAAGATTTAAAGCCTTACTGTCAAATACACACACACACACACACACACACACACACACACACACATACACACATATATACTGTATATATATATACATATATATATATATGTATGCGTGTGTATGTAGAGAATAAAATAATGAAACTATAAAAGACGGGAGGAAAATGGACAGAAGGAAATGAACTACAACAGCAACCAATTTCAGTGTGTGGAATTGCTGACCACACACATAGCACAACAAATTTCACACAGAGTGAAAAAACATGTCAGTCACCACTTGGGTTGGTTAAAGTATAGCATGCTTTGCCACAGTATTTCATTTTGTACCCATACAAAATGGGTTTATAACATATTTGAATACCTACAGTAAAATCTGTATATATATGCATATATATTAAAAATATCTTTATATTATAAACTTTAATGGTATTAAATAAAAAGTATGTAATGGTAAACCAGAACCTGGTAAAACATGTTGCGATCATATATGTTATTGATATATATTTTATTTATTCTGTATGCAAGTTTATTAAAACAACATACATGTAAATATTTTGTATGATTATGTGAGTTTTTCTTATTAATTTCTCATTCATTTTAAACTTTTCATTCTGAGAAAGAGGCCTCAGACTTTTGGAACCCACTGTATATAATATCAACATATATTGACAGGCTGTTGATGGAGCGCATTTATATAGCGCTTTTCTAGTGTTATCAACCCCTCAAAGCACTTTACACTACTAGTCCCAAATAGTTGTTATTATTTCTAATAGGATTCATATAAATTTTTTTTACATGTTTTTATTTTATATATATATATATTTCATATACGGAAGTTCAATATATGTAATCTATGTAATGCAAGGCTGAGCACAGACCTGATACCGAACCCGATAAAAACGTTTTTTTACCAGCACCAACCAATAATCACAGCTGGAGAGAATTAAGTATTATTGCTGCAATATGCACTGAGCGCCCTGCTGATAAAGTAGCATTCACGTCAGTAAGCGAGACAAGAAATAGTGTGCTGCATTTTCAAACATTCCTCCCATAACAAATTATATAAACTGATATAATCATAATGGCACAAACGTATAAATGTAAGAATAAAACATGCCACGGTATGATAGACATGGATCCACGCTAATTCATACTATTTTCATAAAATGAGATAATGAGATATGTACATTATATGACTGTCTGCAAGTGAGTCTATAAACAAGTGCCATTTTCAAACAAGTTGCTCAGATTACATTTCAATTTTCGATGTATTTATTTATATATTTTTAGTGTCTATTTCTCACAAATTTACTACATAAGGCCAAAAGGGAGAAGGGTTTGCATCAGGATCTATCTTGTTATGTCGTAAATATATCATTCAGGACATGGATTGATTGGGTTGCAGTAATGAAAGCATGTATAAAAGTGAACATGTGCAAATAAATTACTTTGACATCTTCAAGGTGTCTAGGCTAAGAGGAGACGAGAGATCCGATACATTATAGCAGTGCGCCATGAACACCACATGACTGTTGTATATGTGCTGTCACAGGCCAAATAAAGGGATTCATGGAATGAGAGGCAGGTATAAAGGAGAAGTGGCTGAACAGCTACAAGTCAGTATTAGAGCCGTTTTAATCAGACACATATCTAAGACATCATTCACATTTCATTATCCACTACTAGCTGAGAAATGTTCACCCTTCCTCTGTGTGCTGAAGTATACAAAATGCAGATGCTCGTCCTTGGGGGGGAAAATAAGATTTCCTGTGACATTCCCCTGGTTATGAATATATGGATGCAATAGTATAGCCCGTGTCTATGTATGGATATGTTCAACATGGAAGTATTTAGTATGACAAAATGACACACTATCAATAAATGAACCCCCGCTGCCTCATGAGGGCTGAACACATGAAGAATCGCTTCAGATGTTTACAGATGAGGACTCTCTGGTGATTTCAGAAAACAAACAATGTTGACTTTCAAAAATGAACAACATTTCAATTTCCTTTTTTAAAACCTACAATTTCCATGTTATTTTCCTTTTGGCTATGCATTCTGTTTCGTAATGTGTGTGTGTGAGAGAGAGAGTTATTGTGGTGAACTGGCAGCAGAGCTGCAATTGTCAATTCACAGCAGGCTAATTCATTTCTCTGGATCACTGCGTCCTCCCTCTGTCCACCTCCCCTCTCTTTCTCCCTATCTATCTCTGTCTTTGTCCCTCCTCCGCTCCTTCCTCTCTCTCCCTCTCCTGCCTTCTCCCTTTTTTTTTTATCATGACTTCCACTTCTCTTTTATCTTCCCTCCCCCCTCGCCCCCTTGTCAAAATAGCAAAGTAGATAAAAATTCTTCTTTTAATCAATGGGTCCTTGATTCCAGACAGAGGCAGACAAAAGCAGGCTTCTCATTTCTAGCTTGCGAATTTCAATTATGTCGGCTGAAATGACAACTGTCGCCAGCAGATTTTATCAGCTGTAGCTAGATGACTAATTAAGCTAACGTTAGCTTCATGAGTTGGTTGAACGCTGCCCGGCTGACTTTTTTATCATTTACTTGAAATCTAGAAGCCCGTAAAACATCTTATAAATGTACTTGATGGCTACATGTGTTACCGTGCTAAAAGGTTTTCATGTTGCCAGCAAAAAGTACTTGCACATTTGTACCGAAATTGAATCTCAACAAGTCCTCCAACTCCATAGCAAACACAGAGTGTAACAGTGTACCTGCCTATCATTGTCATGGTTACCATAATAAACACATGGAAATAGTCATGGTTAGGTTAGTTATCAAAACTACTTGGTTAGGTTTAGGAAAGATCGTGGTTTGAGTTAAAATACGTACTCACTATACGACCTTTGTGTCACGTCACAATAAAAAACATGCAGTTAAGGTTGTAGAACGGTCATGGTGAAAGAAACAACATGGCTATGGGTTTCAGACTGGAAATGAACAACGGTCTCCTGTGTCAAAGTCCAGTGTTTTGTTGACCCATCCATCCACCCCAACCTTCTCCTATCTGGTAGAGGGACTCTGTGAAAACCTTGTTTTAAGTTTATATTGAGCTCATTTCTTGTAAAGTTGTGTTTTATCAAGTTTCTTTCAATTTTTTTCGTTTTCTTTTGTGTTTCAAGTAACCACACTGGAAACCTCAGACTGATTGTTTGGTCTATAAAAAGGTCAGAAAATAGTGAAAAAAATACCCATCACTAATCCCTGAAGCCCTCTTTTACAGAGATGGCACCCTCCAGACTCTTTAAATAACAGACTTCTGCTCTTACTACAGCCTCTTGCACACAACTTTGGCATACTGTACGTGTGGAGAAATCCACAGCTCAGCAGGCCTGACGTGCCTAGTTACAGTTGTTAAGCTACGATTGTACGATCAATGTTCAGGGTAGAGGTTTAGTAAACGGTCACTTACTCCTTATTTACGACACATTTACTCACTTCATTTCTTTTATCATCAATCATCCCAGCTCTGTCAAAGTTTGCCCTCAGTGTGTTTAACCAGCATAAGCCAGACCACATATTGCTACAGATGATCGTGCCATTTACAGGTCTATTTCAGCCTGTGTGAGCATATGTAAAAGAATTGCTGTTGTGGGTAAAGCACCCTGGGCACAGCTCCCACATCTACATTTCTGGCTGGGTTAGGGTTTATATCTGAGGACAGACAAGGGATGGAGATTTTTGCTTTGACCAGAAGATTGAGGAGATTTTAGTTAATCGCTTAGGGAATTTTTAAAGGTATGCTTTACTTTGGGATCTGTTTCAATGATTTACCAGTGTTTGTGAATGATTTCAGAAGTAGACCCATGAAGTGGGGACTAGCAGTTAAACCTAAAACTCAAAAGACACACACACTAGTAATTTCAAAGTCCTCCTTGAACCACATCAAACTGCATACATGACTCTGCTCATTGACCATTAACAGATCAAAGTCTTTCCACTGCCAGAGGAGACAAGCATGTTTGGCGTATGAGCCGAGCCCAAACTGGCGGGCAGATGCAGCGTCAGAACATGGAAGTTAAACTGGTGAGTGTTTGGAAGGTGGGCAGGTCACATATACCCCTCTGTCTGTGTTGCCATGACATCCAGAGATGGGAGAGCAAAACCCCTCATGTCTCTCTGTGCGGTGAAGGCATTCATCACTACAGTGACATCTGTCAAGGTGCTGATTTACCACCTCCCAAATGCAGACATCAGCAGACGTTGGTGTTGTTGTCATTTCAGGATGAAAAAGATATTTTAAAAATAAATCCCAGAAAAGAATCTGCATGAAATGTGACTTTTTTTTTTTTTTGCTACAGGGTGGAACAATTGAAATTTTTTGAGTGTCAAGGTTTAAATCAGACTTTATTTTCTTGGCTAAAGGCAGTAGAAACTGAGATGTGGAGCCTTCCAAAGTACTGTGCATAATTCATACAGCACAGTCTTTTTGCTACAAGGCGAGGGCTCGGCAAATACAGGTCAAGCTTTACTTTGAGCAAAGTAACTGTGCGTATACTCCTGAATAAAAACAGCTCTGTTTCACATGGCAACTGCCAACTGTGACTTGGGAAACCTCTGATAGCATGAAATACAACCCCTTCATGACAGCACTGAAATGAATTCATCTCACAGTTGATTGATTTGTTTTTTGCTTGCAATGTTTATAATATATGCATTACACAAAAGGCATCTATGGTGACATCGCTTTGAGTCACTACTAAAAACTTTTTACAGAGCGTTATTTCTACTTCCTATAGTGTCTTTGAATGAATGAATCTGCACTAAAGACAGAAGCTGTGTTCTTCCACTAACTCACCTCAGTTATTCAGTCAGACTGAGCACCAGAGAGGGAATTTCACCAGAGATCAAGTGAAGCTGACACTAACAAGATCTGGTCTTGTCCACTCTTGATTAAAATCAAGATGATGAATCGTGTGAAGATTTAAGAACAGAAAGTGCTTTGAGCTCTATGGACATCATTTGTTTCATGGATTTCTGACATGATAACACTAACGTTTTGGTTAAAATTCTTAAAGGTTATTATTTTCAGTCCTGTTTTCTTGCTAATGAGAGATATCTGAAAAAAACTCCTTAAAAATGAATTACATTTGGTCGAATTTTAGGCCATGGGCCAAGGAATAAGTGATTACTTAATGCAGAATCTTTAAAAAGGAGTTCTAAAAGTTAAACTTTGGTTAATACAAGTTGATTTAAAATTTATAGGTGTGGTCAGTTTACTCCCCAAAAAATTAACAAAGAAGAATCTTGATTCAAGGCCCATTTACCAACTCTCTCCAGACCTTTCAACTACATCTCCTGGTCTCCTACCAGTTGGGATCTCCTAAAAGCTTCAGTGTGGTGACAGACTTAAGACTTTGTTTGTCACAGTTCATTCATAGCTATTTAGTGATTCTCCGCTTGCCTCGCCATTCCACCAACTCTCCTGTCATTTCAGATTCTGCCACTCCCACCTTACCTGCAGTAACCCCCCCCCTTCCTGCATTTCACCCGATTCCCTGCTCCCACCTGTTCCCGATTCCCCAATTATCGGTCTTCGTGCCATCTTAGCTGGTACTTTCGAGCCCTGCTTCCTGCCTGTTATTGGATTTCACCGGGTGCCTGCACCTTTTGATTCATTCACCTGATGTTTCACCTGCCTGTTGCCCACCTTCGCCCACCTGCTGTCTTCACTCCATGACATTCCCCCTATTTCCTGCTCTCATCTGAATTATTGTGAATCAATGTTAACTGGTTGAAACTTTTACACTGGCTCTTTGAGTTGTGCACTTGAGTCCAGTGTGTTTCTGAGCTGAGCTGTTGTAAACATCCATCACAGTTTACAGGGTGACATCTTGGTTCAATACTGACTTTACATACCGACGCAAGTACGAAGTTTTCATAGTTTGACTTTAAAAATCATTTTGTCCATTCTTTTTCTTCTCATAATTTCCTCATAAAGTTTCATAGCACTCAGTTATGTCACCTCTCTACCATTAACCACTCAATGGTGCATCTCTCGTTCCTGCCAATGCGCCTACAGCCCATTAAAAGATAAATTTGCCTTTCCTCTCTCACATACAATTCCCCTCTTCCAATCTTTCTACCCAGGTCTCTGGAAATGTGTTTTTGTCCCTCTCAATCCTCACTGAATCAGACTCGGGTAAACAGGGTTACAGCTGAATGATTTGAAAAGAAACACACCCATGGATTCCAGCATGAGCACTCAACGTCTGACGAGTGATTTGATGTGTTTCTTGTTGAAAGGGGCAGCCACAGTTAGTTGTCCAATGTGACGTGTAATATGACTGGCTATATTTTTCCCTGAATTAAACATAATTAAATGGAGCACTGCTTCCTCATTGGGAGTGGCAGCTTCCCGATAAAACCCTGCCATCCCACAGATTACACCAGAAAATCAACTGTCACTCATGGTAGGCATATACTGCCCTGTTGTTTGTAATGACTGGGCCTTCTTTAATAAGATTGAGGTATTTGGGGAAGCAAAGTATCTATTGAACAGGGACACTTGTGGGATGAATTTCTTTTGAGAATTGTACAGAAGAAGAGATCAAGACAGAGCTGGGTCAAATTTCTATTCTGGTATACCTCGAGTCCTGTATGTTCTCTATGAGCACTGCCTTCTCAGAGGACGGAGACAGAATAAGCTACTCAGCCACAGCTGAAAAAGCCATTCTCAGAGGCCTCTCTTTTCTCTGGGGAGCTCCAGGTGAACAGTCTCTTTATCATGGAGAGATTAAACATCCAGAGCTGTGATTAACAACTCATTATCTGTTAGATTAATTTTAGGCTACTGAATATTTCAAAATGCTAGTTTCTTTAGAGGACCTACTGTACAGTTGAATTCAAATTCGTCTTCATTATCACCCTCCTTCGATGATGTGTGAAAACTGTGTGAATACCTGCACATCTAGCTTGGCAGTTTCTGCCAAAGACCTCACCTAATTAAATACAAAGTACTCTAACAAAGTAACAAAAGCTGTCTGCCTCTGGTTTGCATACCCCCATTTAAAAAAAAAAAAAAAATCACATCTACTTTGCCAAGAGCATTTTTAGGGATGCAAGAGCTTTGCCTGCATTTCAAAAGCAGGAGCTTGGGAGCTTCAGTTCCTGCACTATAATTCTTCACCCACAAATGTTCCTGCTCCTGAAGTACTTTCTAGGGTCAAAAAGGTAGCATCTGCATCTGTGTAGCTGCAATGGTGGAGATGATGTAAACATCATCATCTGATCATGTTTATCAGGTTTTTGCAATGACATTTATGTACACAAAAACCTGTTGTAATATGTACAAAGCTAAATGCTTCTCTGCTGGTTGACATTGTGGTTGTAGCCTTTTTGAAGTAATGAAACCAATTTGGTCTTTGTGGTCAAGGCTGACCATCACTGTCAAGCCAAACGTAAGTCTCGTACACTTTAATGTGCTGTCTATGGTAACAGCGAAGTCGCCGAAGTCTGAAATTCTACACATGGGATTTATTTTAGCCATGCAAACATGATGCAAGCTAACTAAAAGAATCCTATAAAGTCATTGCCTGAGTGTGATTGCACTCATGCTTGGGGTTCACCTTGAAAAGTCTTGTGACAACAACTTCAGTTAAATTTAATTCAGCTTCAAAGAACTGAAAAGTCCAGTGTACTAAACTTATCTAACAACAAACTCCAATGTAGCACTTAAAAGACGTTATTAATATTGTGTATAAACCACAAGCAAAAACACAATCAGTGCGATAATTAATATAATAATAAATAATAATCAACTACATATTTTTTCAAGGAGTCTACAAATGGTGGAAACACATTACAACTCATCTCACAGCACCAATACAACCACATAGGTCATTCGTCCCTGCCCTTTGATAATACCCATAGGAGCCTCTCCTGAAATAACGCTCCATGGTGGCAAGGGTAGGGAAGTCGTAATGGTTCCAATAATAAACACGTGGTTAATCAAACAGTCACGGTTGGGTTAGGTTTAGGGAAAGATCATGGTTTGGGTTAAAATACCTACTTAAGCTCCAAAACAAAATTATAGTTTGTCTTGTAAACGCAACGATGGCCAAAGCTCTTGTCAAGCGACAACTGCCACCACCCACTACCAACAAGAAACCGTGTTAGGTGGCAACTTACGAATAGCCCCTTTAACACTTCAAGCACAAAAGGTACAAAACACCTTTGTCACTGGAGGCAAATTCTATCAAATTTTGCAGCCGTCCACGTTTTCCAACTGGATGTGGAACGTGGAAAAACGTGGAAGGAGACCTATAGCTAGAAAAAAAGCGAGAAAAGAGAGACTGAGAGCTTTGAAAGAAAAGGGAATAACAGAGAGAGATAATGGTTGTTGTGGCAGGTGCCCAGCTTGGCATCCTTCTCTGTCCTGGCCTGAACCTCAGTCAGTTGGGTTTGGTGCTGCCCTGCGAGAGTGCAAGGAGAGAGGGGCTGCCAGTGCCACTCGAGGGGCTGGATGGCAGTAGAATCTTCTGCCCATGGCTAGTGCACATTGTAAACACTCACAGAAGAGCAATGTAGAATGATGCACTATATGGCCAAAAGAATGTGGATATACAAACATTGTATCATACATATGACCACTGAAAGCCTCCACTCTGAGGACGCTTTCAGAAGATTTCGTTTCCTGGCTGCAGGGGTTCGCTCCCAACCAGCCACTAGAGCTTTAGCTGGGTCAGACACTGATGTTGGATGATAAGGTCTGGCTCGCACTCACTGTTCCAGTTCATCCCAAAGGTGTTGAATGTGGTTGAGGTCAGAAATCTGTGCATGCCAGTCAAGTTTTTCCACACCTAACTTGCAATAATATTTTTCATCCGTTTTTTTCTTCGTGCACGTGGAACACGTTGGAAATACAATCTAGTCAAGAATAGCAGTGCTGCAGTATTAAAATGTTCTTTAACTGGAACTAAAGAACCAGACCAAAAGCATACATTTTGGGGCCATATAGGGTAGAGAGTATAACATACAAAGTGAGGATAGGGATATTTATACAATCAAGCTAGCCTCTAATAAAGCCTTTCATGTTTTCAGTCAAAATTTAAAACCATAGCATTTGTCATATTTATCTGTAGCGTCAAACGATAAGGAGGCCCTAAATCCTTTGATGAATTGCCTCTCTATGTTCATGAGTGGAAATATTAAATTAAGACAGAACAGAAGTTTTTATATTTGGTACAGTTGCACAGAGAGAAGAAATTTTAAGTAGGCTTGGAAATCTGGCTCTACAGATTGAGTGGGAAATAAAAAAAATCTGGGTGTTACTGGCTCAGAATTGAATTTTGAAGTCACATCAGTGTTACAAATGTAGCTTTTTACCATTTACAAAACATAGAAAGAGTCTGATCCCAACTTTCTTTAGAAGATCCTAAGAAACTGACTCATGCTTTTGTATCTTCACACTTAGATTACTGCTTTGCACTCTGTGCTGGCAGCGACTCAGCAAGAATCTTAACCAAAACAAGGAAAAGAACATATTACACCAGTGTTAGTCTCATTGCATTGGCAACCTGTAACATTGAGGATAGATTTAAAAAATGATTTGGTTTTTCAGACTGCCTGTTGGAATATGTTCTAAAGCGCTCGCTACAGTCACTTCATGCTGGCTTGCTAGATCTGCCACTTATAAACTGCAAGAGGTACGGGGAAGCAGCCTTATGTCGTTATGGACCAAAGATTTGAATCATACTCCATTCATATATCAAGACAAGCAAACGCTGTTGATATATTCAAGAAGCAGCTCAAATCTTATTTTTATGGTCTTGCTTTTAATTAAATCAACTTTTATTTGAGATTTCATATTGGTTTATGGTTTTTATATCTTCAAATTGCTTTTACTACTATCAGTTGTTTTTTTATTACAGGTATCATTTCTTTTATCTCTCCATGATCTTATTTCTTCTTACTTTCTCCAGACATTATTACCTTATTGTCTTTTATTGCCTTAATGTGTCCTGTTTTTAAGTATCTGTCGTATTGTTTTTAATACCTCTTCCTGTAAAGCACTTTGAGCTACCTTTAATTTTATAAAAAGGTGCTACATAAAGTTTATTATTATTATCATCATCATAATATAAATAATTATATTTGAGTCAGTCAGTTCGACTGTGGGACCCTACAATGACTCCTACCTTTTAACTGTCAGGTTGACAGTGACAGTGCTGCCTCCACCGTGATGCAAACTTGAAGATAGTAAATCTCAGATTAAACACCTCTTTTCTCTTTAAAATCTCTCCCCAATCCAAACAGACACATAATTGATCACAGTCTCATTTAGACCAGTTTCATTGTTTTTCAATGTTCCAGGTGAAACACAAAACAGCCTCCTGTGGATTGAAGTTGAAAGAAACTGTTTCTATCACAAGCACACATTTCAAAAACTTTTTACAGCGTTATTCTCTGTGTTGTAACATGGGCGTCAGCAAAACACAAAATATCATAACACAAACCATTTGTCTCCATAGGCCCGGGATGACCTTAAGGAAATAACATTTGTGTCAACATTTTTGAGGAGATGGACTTATCTTATCAGATTGGTCCTACCGAAGACAATAAAAAGAAAAGATAAAAAGGAAACAGATACAATCACTGCTTTTATTGATGGCATAGTCCTCTCTTGTTCTGTCAGCATTTTGTGGGAGGTAGCTATAGGGGATTCCAGTTGTTTGCTAGAATACAAAAGAAACTTATTATGAACAAATGTTTATCCTTTGGGTTAAAAATCAAAGTTTGTCCTCTCTGTCTGATAAAACTCTTTGATTACATTTCAGTACCAGAGTCAAAAATCAAAAGCATTGAAGAGGGAACTGATAAAAGCAATCGATATTATAGATGATTGAGCCCTGAACCCTGAGTTTACAAAAATGACAGTAATTGCAAAGTATTGTATGGATTTCCATGAATCTTTGTACGGCTATTCATTATCACCAGAGGATGAATCCTGGTGACTCATCTAAAATATATCAACATCTAATGGAAGGATAACTTTTGGAGACATTTATAGCTCCCAGTAACTTCTGTGATTCACTGACCACATTTGTGATTATTAAATTGTGTTAAATTGTGTCAACATCTGCTGGATGGATTGCCATGAAATTTGGTTAAAAGGACCAGTGTGGATTTACGAACTGAATAACCCTCCCTTCCCCCCTCCCTTTCCAAGCATGTAGGAGAACCTACAGTGGCCTTCAGGGCTATTGTAGAAACATAGCAGTGCAACATTGTGGGCTTCATGAAAAGGATCTGCCCCCCCGTAGAGAAGTCTGAGAAGTGGTCTCAGTCTTTTGAACCCCACTGCAGACATGAGGGGCTCATTCTAAGCTAATGAAAATTATTTTCAGGTGATTATACACTAATGAAAACATAATTATGAATATCATTTTCCATTTCTGCCAATAGATCTGTGTAAATTCTGCACACTGGTCCTTTAAGACATTCACGCTCCCCTCAGGACGAATTGTAATAGCTTTGCTGATCCCTTTACTTTTCATCTGGCGTAATCATCAGATCAAACATTAATACAGTTTGTGACCAAATACCTGAAAAAGTTAAGCTCTTGCTAGACACATGTTGAAATTAGCATTTAGCTCAAAGAACTGTTGTGTCCAAGTACAGGTTCACAGGCATGGCTTTGAAGAATCTTTGTGTTCGAGTTGGTAAACAATATGTTTTAAATTAAAGAATCAAATTGCAACATGTAATATGGAAGTGTTCACAATCATCTCTGCAGCTCCAGGGAGCTGCAGAGATATACCAGTCTGGTTATACCAGTCTGATATACCAACTATATATTACCAACGCCAAATGCCCCAAAGTTTGTCAATGCAGCTTCAAAAATTGTTCCAGTAAAGGTATGTTCTTTTTTAAAGCCATGCACAGAGGTCATCTGTCCACAGTTTTGGTCCATTATTCATAAAAGCAGCTTCCCTGCTTTCTTTGTGGAGTGCTTTAACCACAATCAAAATACCAGCTTTAGAGGATCTCAGAGCTTTTTGTGGTTGATAGGATATTAAAAAGTTAGAATTGTATGAAGGAGCTATGCCATTAATAGTTTTGTAGGTGGTTAAAAGGACCTTAAAATCAAGACAGTGCAGTTCAGCCATAAAACAAGAGTGATGTGCTCGCTCGCTCTTCTTGGTCTAGCTGCAGAATTCTGCCCGAGTTCCAATTTCTTTATAGTCTTTTTTTGAGAGACCGGTAGAAAGTGCATCACAGTGGTCTAACCTACAAGTAATAAAAATATGAATTGGTTTCTCTGTGTCCTGTTGTGTTAAAAATGGCCGTACTTTGGTAACGTTTCTCAGGTGGAAGAAGCATGAACCACCTGTCAACTTGAATTCATGCAGAACCTCACACAAGTAAATCCGATACTAATGAGGTATGTATTTCTCCACACACCCTAACACCCTTTGTTATACTCAGATGCAACAACATTATGTCAGTTTTTTTTCCATAGACAGCAGTACATAGAGAACTTTCCCATTAGAAGCAGCACACAACACAACCTGCCATGCTTTGATAAGATTTTCTGTCATAGCATATTGAGGTGAAAAATACCCTGAAGTGTTCTCAGTGTGTGTCTGCCACAGTACAGGTAGGTTTAACATTCAGGGTGGAAATAATCAACCATGTTAAAAGAAAATCTCAGATTTCATACTGTTACTCTCACCCTTAATGGGGACCTGTAACTCTCATTTTCAGCCGTATATTTTTATTCTCAGACTCCACTAGAGTAGCTCTGTATGATTCACAGTTCCAAAGAGAAAAAATCCTTATTTATCTCATACTACCTGTTATGAAACAGGTAATATTATATAATATTATATTATTTCTTCTGATTGGAAGCCTGCTGAGTGCAAGCATCTGGCAGCGTTGTGCTCCTGTTACCAGTGTGGAGGTTCTGAAAGCAAACTGTAAAACCGCTAAGTAACATACAGTAACTGATTGCAAATGGCAATTTTTCAAGTCCCTCCATACATGTCGAGCCTGAACATCCACAGCAACAAAGATTACAGCAGGGTGTCTCTGTTCAGTTCTATTACCTGCTTATTGTGTGACATAATGGTGGATTTAGTCTTTCAATTACAATCGATATACAAAAAATGTTCTATATATGCCCCTGTTGACAGATGTATGTGTGGGAAATGCACTGAAATGCCAACTGACGTCTGCTGTCAGAAATACCAAAGGTAACGTTGCAAGTAAAATGTTATACTGCTGTTGCCAAATGTCTGTATAGTGAACCTCCTGCATTGGTTATTTGTGTGCTGCAGTACATTAACTGCCTGTAACCATTGGAAACCTACCGTTCAGATCAGTCTGATGCCTGAGTGACATACAATATTATATGTCTAGTATGACAGAAAATAAGGAAAAGCATAATAGATCCCCTTTAAAAATACCTTTCTTGCACTGATCATAGACTAATAGATATCAATTTATTCTGATTAGAATAGAATACACTGTGATTGGTAATTTTGGTGTATACTCACCTTTTTCACCCTAAATCACCTGCTTCTTCTTCAGCCAGCAATTAAAAATGTACTCAAAATGTCAACTAGTCTGTCCGTCTGTCTGCATCGTCTGTTTACATTGTCATAAAAAAGCTCAGGTGTTCTTTTAATGCCTGAGAACAGATTTCTTTGGTGCCCAGTAACTCCTAGCACAAGTCTGCCATACGCTGAGTCAAAGCATTTCTTTAGGACATGAAAACAAAGAAGAGAGCTCAGCCTTAGAGAAAGTGAGCTTTGATTCACTGGGACTGATCAAAAATCCTTTCACCTCCTGCTGATGTATTGTGGTCATTTTGTGGCATTGAGCAATAAAAAACATCCTTATTGCCAAGGGTTACATTGGGATTAGTGATCTGGGGGAGCCCTGATTCACAGAGGCTGGCAGGTGGGTAGATGCAAGTGTGCACAGGCAGCAGTGGGATGGCTGGAACCTGAAAAGACGTTTTATGTCAATGCATAAGACGCAGTGTATTTCACTTTTTCAGCATTAAGTCTCAGCACCATGACAGATCTCAGTGTTTTTAGGGCCAAATAACTCACCTCACCCACAACCATCTGACGTCTGCTAATTCCAGACTTCTTGACTTCAAATTCAAGCAGATAAAAATTAAAATTTTAGGATTTAAAAGAAATCTACAGCTAGAATAACATGTTTGTTAGGGCTATGTTTTAAGTTTCCGCAAAGTAAACAGAACTGTGTTGTGTTGTGACGAAGTAATTTCCTTTTAGGTTCAATAAAGTACCCACCTAGACTTGAACACACCCCATTCATCCATCGAACAAAATGACTTGAATCAGTCACTCAGTGGGACAACTGACCCGAGAGCTCAACTGAACTGGGAAATGAACGGATGCGATTAAGTTCAGTTTTTACCTAAAAGGTTTGTTCTTCTGCACAATACTGCGATACTCCACTGACAGGTAAATCAACCTGCAGGAGAAGCTGCTAGTGTTCTACTGCCACTGCTGTATCAAGAGTGTTCCTACGTGCAGCATCTCTGTTTGGTATACCAGCAGCTCAGCAGCGGACAGGAGAGCCCTTCGGAGGGTCATTAATACCGCCCAGAAGATCATCGGCCACTCACTGCCCTCTTTGGAGGACTTATTCAGCTCTCGCTACCTCAGCAAAGCAGCCAACTACTGAAAGACCCATTACACCCTGGACATCAGCTGTTTGACCTGCTGCCCCTCTGGTAGACGCCTCAGTTCCGTCCAATCACAGACAGACTGGCAAACAGCTTCTACCCTAGAGACACATGAGAACTGAACGGAGCCAAACACTGACACCAACTGTTTGGTACCCATGTGACTATACTGTATCTGCAGTGTGCAATAGCTCAGCTGCTTTTTTTTTTTTTTTTTTTTTTTAATATAAATTGTGTCGTTATATGTTAAAGCAAATATATACAATTTAAATATTTCACACTTTTAGTTTAGTTTGAATCCTTCTTTTGTTAATTGCTGTTTGTGATGTGTGAATGCAGCATCTGGATTACAACTCAATTTCTTTGTATTGATGTGCAATGATAAGAAAGGAATGTATTATATCATATTATCAGTGTCTGTTGTTCCGGCTCAGTGAAACCTCTTGCTTGAGATGAACCATGACACTCCCAATACACAAGAGACTTGATGTTTACGTTGAGAAGGTAAATGTTTGCTCTCTGTTCCATTTCAGCTGGCTGTGTGATTGAGGCTTGAAGCATAACAAGTGAAGGGAATAATTATCCATACAGGGAGGAAGTTGGGCTTCAAACCCACCACCCCCAAGGGTACCCGCTGAGCACAGCCAAAATACAGACTGTCTGCAGTAATGATGAACAAAACAACAACAACAAGCTCCAACAACCTTATAAGCAAAAAGTATTACACTGTAATAACATGTGACATTTTTGTAAAAAAAAAAAATGGCTGTAATCAGATTACTTTTACTGTAACACTACTATTTCATTTTCAGCCATTACATTAAAGTCATTGGCCATGTGGAAAGAGACTCACCGAGTTTCACATAAGACTTTAAGTTTTAAAATTAGGGGTCCCATATTGTATAAAAGGTAGATTTCTATGTGTTCTCTGATTATAAAGCAGGTCTAGGTTCTATATTTACACTGTGAAAGTATCAAAGCCCCAGTCCACAGAGAAATGTACACGGCCTGTATTCACAAACTGAGCCTTAAAGAGGACCCATTATGGCCATTTTCAATGTTAATCATTTCATTCTTGATGTCTACTAAAAGAGATTTACATGCTTTAATGTTCTGAAAAGACTATTATTCTTCTTCTGTACATCTTTTTCTGTCCTCTATTCACCCTCTGTCTGAAACGCTCTGTTCCCTCTGAAGCCAGCAAACTGACCAATAAGAGCACACTGGGCTCTGATTGGTCAGTTTGCCGGCAACTACCATGGCAATGATATGTTCCGCACGTCTTGTGTAAACAAACGGTTGTGTTCAGTCCTGTTTAAAGTTTTAATTCTGATAGATTTTTTTAAATGTGGACACTTCCAAACTAAAGGAATATAAATAATGGAGGAACAGACAGACAGAGTACAAGGGGGTAATCTCCACCTCTTCACCTCTTCACCTCCAGCTGGTTCACGATGCCGGTAAATCTGAATGAATTAAACTTTAGTGCATATAGTTACTGAAAAACGAACTCAGAGGTTAAACTGTGGATAATTTATCGGAGCTAATGAGGTACAGCATGTCAACACTGAAACGTTTAAGCATTTATATCTTCGCTTTGCTGCTTCTTACTAATGTTATCAGGTCGCAGTAACGTGGTTAAGATCACAAATCCACAAAAACAATGCAGACTGACAGGCTGTGAGCCTGAGTGTGAAGTGTGAATTACATTAAGTGTGAATTACAGAAATAACCGTTGTGAAAATGAAGCGTCTAACTCTGCACTGTTTCTGAAGCAGTCCTCCTTGATGTGCAGGCTTACACTATAATGATTGGAGCAGTGGAGAACGGTGGAAAAATAAAGCAGATTTCTGCTGGCAGTTGAGAACATGGTGTCTTTTCGGCATGGCTACAAAACTAAAGAAAACTCTTCATTATAAGTAGATATGTGGGGGGCATGCCAAACTTGCAGGGGGTGTCCAGGTTGCAGGTGGGCGGCACCAAGGGAAGTACTGACGTCAATAGGACCAGGAAATAATGGCTGGACTCCCAACGGGGCGTTTCATACAAAGGAGAATATTGGGTTTTTACCATACAGAGTTACTCCCTTTGATGTAAACTGTGATCTTTGTGACTCTGGAGACCATTTACATGCACAAAAACCTATAAAAGACCCTATCAGAAAGGAAAAATTCAGAAAAGCATAATAGGTCCTCTTTAAAACAAGCCGGCAGGACTTCTGTAACTTCTGTAACCTCAGTTATGCCCCTGGCATGGGCCACCTGGACCCATCATCTAACCATGCCGGATTTGGTTTCTCTGAGTGTTTACCTGAAATCTGCTATATTTTTATTTGATCACTAGGAAAACAGTGTGTTGTGGATATCAACACTTCAAATAAAACACAGGAAAAGTGAAAAACATGAATAGAATTATTCTGACCTATGTTAATATCTATTAAGCATACGACCCAACCCCCAGAACGTGCATAAGAGTACTGTCAACAAAGTGCTTCACATAGCTGAGGAGAACTGCAGATTTTCTGTGGTTTAATCACTATAATTAAGCAACCACTTCCACATCGTACACAGTAATCCATTTTTAATGTAAACATA
This sequence comes from Seriola dumerili, assembly GCF_002260705.1. Classification (NCBI taxonomy): domain Eukaryota; kingdom Metazoa; phylum Chordata; class Actinopteri; order Carangiformes; family Carangidae; genus Seriola; species Seriola dumerili. The sequence continues at coordinate 2,366,141 of NW_019174266.1, forward strand.
TTGCTTAGATCTTTAATGTGCTCCATTTTCATATCTTTTCCCTCACTTTTCTCTGATCCACAGAATCTCCTGCTGCTGCCCAGCCCACATTGTTTGATTGCCAGGACATCCCACGTTTCGTGCAGAAACACCACAGCAAAGACGGCCTCAACCCAGACACACAAGAAATACTAAATTAAACAAGAACCTCTTGCATAACAGCTTTAAATAGGCAACCAAATTAATATTGACAAACTGACTGGTGTGATTTAATAAAAGAAAAAAAAAAAAAAAAAAAACACATATTTATGTCCATATTATACTGTACCAACACAAATGTCAATCTTTTTTGCAAACATTTCAAGTAATGAGAGCACGGGTTTATTACTGATGCAAAAAGTCAAGCTGGCAGACTCTTGAGATGCTGACATTTTACAGCCCGGAGCAGCACTCAGAGACAGTCATACTATGTAGAAATCAATACAAGTCATTAGCATTACACTAATGAGAGCCCGAAATGATGCAGTATTTTGGCATTTTAATACCAACAAACTGTGATAATACATGTGCTATCTAATTTGTAGTGGTAGTAGTATATAACTTGCTACTAGGAAAATATGTTTTATAATATCCATCATCTGATGCATTTTTAAAAAAATGATCACACCATATCTATACTCTGCACATAATTCGAGATCCATTAAACAGTTTTTAATTATGTTATAAAATTTGATGAATACAAACTGTTGTACCTGGTGCAGCTGGTGTCATAATCCCATGCTGGTAAGAAACTTTTGATAAAATGCAAATAGTATTAGACATTTCTTTGAAAGTGCAAACTGCAGCTGTGTTGTGGAGCTAATATGACAGCAGCAAATATTTCACACCCAACAGGAGGTTTCAAAGAGATTAACTCACTCACAAACTTTTACAGCTTCCTCCAGCAAAAAAAAAAGAACAACGTCTTCTTCATGAGTTAAGCACTCCCAATCCCACACCACATGGCTGACGGTTTCCAGTGGTGTGCACGGGACATGTTCTCCTCACTCAGGTGGAAAAGAAAAATGGCAGCACTCTGGCTTTAAGGGCAAACTGCAGATGTTACTTGGACAGAGTCCATCTCTGCAATGGGATGTACACTGTCCATTTAGCAACAGCTCTTTACAGAAACCCTTACAACAACAACAGAAACCAGCAGAATCACTGATTAAGATAACCCTTTGAGTGACCTTCAGTATGTTTGAAAAGTCGGAGAGAGAAGGCAAGGACAGAGTTTAAAGAATGACGCTTCTCATTATCAGACACAAAAGACGCTTGTGCATAGGGAAAACGGTAGTTCAAGGGTTGAGAAAATGTAGTTCCAAATGAAAGATAAAGCGGTGAAAATATTCTAAATAAAGCAAACACTTCAACTGATATTGACAAGCATTTTTTAAGTGGCTAAAAACACATTTTCTGCTGACCCTGCCCACAGCAGTACATCGCTCAGCCTGTTTCTCCAAACTCAGAGCTCACAGATTCAAATCTACTGCAGGTAATACACTGACTATAGATAAGTACCTCACACAACCTCATATCAAACAACCTGAACTATCACTTTATGAACAGAGAGAGACAGCCAGTGACGGCCCGTAGAACCAGCCTGTTCCTTCAAATGGACACAGAAGGACATCTTTACCCTAGAAACGCCCCCTGCTGAAAAAGGCCACAGTTATTACCAATTCGTATTTTAGCCATCAGCAAGACTCTTACAGATGAGCAGTGGGGATCTGATTTGACCAGGGCGGATCTTGAGGCAGAATTGAATCAAATCTCAGTAGTAAACACCTTGGTAGAACCTAACAGTTGGATATTAGCATTTGTATTGTGCAGCTCTGTTGTTGACCAAAGCTGCTCTGCCTTATCTATCAACGCAGGCTTGTCAGGTCCGCACCTCACCGAGTGGCTGCTGGTGCTTCCCATTCAGGGCTGCAGCACTGGGAGCTCACACTGGCCTGGTTGGGAGCTCCTATCTCAGAGCAAAAAAGAAGAACAGCATCTGCTCCTCTCTTCTACTGCAGCACACACACATAAACACACAGATTCACCTCCAACTGCTGCCAAACACACACAAAGAAACACATTTCCCTCCAAGCTAGTCAACCCGAGCACTAAGCGAACATTTCTTCACCCTTTGGCTAAGAGGAATCTCAGCTCAAACACAACACGGACTGCTCCTTCATTTCAGTTCTACTCCCCATGTTGTGTTTAATAGACTGGATGTGCTAGTGTGTTAAAGTTTTAAAATTCCTATGGAGAGAGAACACATTGTAACATGCATTCTTCTATTTCTTCTTCTAATTATCATTTTCATAGTAATACATTTAAAACCCCTTATGTATAATATATTATTCTGATGGTTAAGTTTTTGTTTGTAGGATATTAGATTTGGTGGTCTATTATCTACATTTTTGATGCTGCTAAAGTCTAACATCTTCAAAAACTAAATGTAGGGGCTTTAATATAAAGCAAATTCAATTTCCTTATTTATTAAATATAAATAACTGATGTAAACTTGAAAAAGTTTAAACAGTTGGCAGTTTTTAAAGGAGTTACGCCTTGATCACACGGATTAAAAGTGGCAGGCTCTCTCTTGCCTTTTATGAGTCTGAAGCTTGCAGGCATGTTTGAATTGAGTAACTGACACAAACCACAAGCAATGAGTTTCCATCCATCCTGGTTAAAGTCATATTATGGGAAGGCACTGACTAAGACAAATCAACTTTTGCTTTAATTTGCTTAAAGGATGATCCATGAAGGGATCAAAACAAGGACCGGTTGCTGTGCATATTAGTGAACATCTGCATCAACTCAAGCCTTTCTCTGCTTCCCTACAATCACACTGCTGGGAGCCAGTTGAGTCTTTGAGTCACTGTGGGTGGTTTTTTGAGCTTCAATTCAAAGTGAATTGCATTATGTCTAATCTCTAGTGTTTGAGTCCATATGTGTGAACAGGAGGGTTACAACAAGCAGCAACCACTACTACTGGATAACGTTGAGACCAATTAGTAACAGTACAGCCAGACTGAGAGGCTCTGTCAGTGTCTCTCAAATATGGTCACTTGGGGGTGGATCATTGTCATGGCAATTCAGGTAACTGTTTCTTATAGTTTGGCCTTAAACATTCAAGTTACATATATTTACACTGAACACACCAAGCCTGTCAGGGATGTTTGGTTTATACCATCATACTAGCGCTCCACACAGAAAATGAAACCTCTAAGGAATCTAACTACCTTCTTTTAATGAGTGTCGTGTCAAATATAAGTACTTACATAGTGGGGCTTGTTTGCTTGAATGAAGAGTGACTCCCGTGAAAGTATGAAGAGAACCGGACACTGAAAAGTGAGCCAGTCTATCGCAGTGGCCACCTGCGGTAAAACAAAAAGAAGAAAATTCATTTTAGGTCCTCATTACAAGCTGTCACAAAGCTGCAAAAAGCTCAATTATTATTTTTTGTCCATTTTCATGTATGTGTCAGTGAGCAACTTTAATTGAAATAAACATGCAATCTTGGTGACCATTATCCAACTCTCTTTATATATGAATGGTGCGTCAGCATTTCACAGTCTTGGTTCTTGCCTCATCTCCATTCTGTTTCTAGGCTCTAAAACACAGTGACACACAGTAAACCTACCTTCAGGCACCAAGACTTCTCTGAAATCTGAGAGTGATTTTCATGCTTTCTTGTACAGTTTGGAAAAAGTTTTCACTTTTAAATTTTATTTTAACTCTTATGATGCTTTTCTCAAAATATCAAGAAAAGATGACTGGCAACATTATCGACCTGCTAACTAAGGGCAGCAACAACCTCACTTGTATGGTTTCTGTCTACAGGATTGCTGCAGGAAGAAAGCTTGCAAATACTGGACAGGCAAATTTATTTTGCTCAGGGCAAATTCAAAACCAAAACCAAATACTGCAAGAGATGTTTGACTGGAAACTCTTACCAGGATACATAATTTCAGATGGAAAATGAAAGCATTTCTTTGTGATCTGTGACTGAGATCTGATTGAAACTCTAAAGAACATGTCTCTTTACAGGATGCATCTTACAGCTTTCACTATCAAACATAAAGATGATATCTCAGAGTAATCTGCACCCAAGTTATTGTTTCAGTTTCTGTCCACTGGAGGGCAATTGCATAAAGCATGCTAAAAGCTATGATTCAGCTTGAAAGTACTTGAAATGTCAACAGAACCTATGTAATGACAGTACAAATCAGGTTCAGCATAACCTTGAGTGATAGCAGTAAAAACCAGGCCATCGAGCGAGGCTGGCTGAATAGGTAATAGCCTCGTACAACCTGGCAGCTGGGGCTTCTGATTAAAAGCAGCATCCACAGATGATCTGCTGCAGTTTACGATAGTGATGTGAGTGAAAGTCTGGCTCTCTGAACTTTTCTCAGTTTAAAGCTGAACATAAAAGCTGCAGAAAAAAACAACCCAAAGGCTGAATGCAAGGAGTAACCAGCATTTCAGATCAGAGACTGCATAGTGATGCAAACTGTGAGTACTTTTCAGCCAAACATTTGATGCAATTATCTCAATTTTACTTTAATGGGTTACATAAAACCCCAGAGCACATCACTAATTAATTACAAGTAATATTAAATCAAAGTATTCAATATGAGGCAATGAAAAAAAACACACAAGATTAAAAACAATAGCGACAGATGGTAGTTGCAGTGTCTCATCGTCATCATGGAACCACCTGGATAACCACCTATTTGTAAGCTCTTTTGAAAACACAACAAGCGAGCCAGATCTCTGACAATCAGTGGTGAGGAGCAGGGACGATAACTAACCGGAGTTAACCAGAGCCATGCCAGAAAAGGTGGAGCGGATGCCAGGAGTGACTCTGGTTTTGCAGCTTAAACAGTTGCAGAGAGGAAAAGGCCTGAAGCCTAACCACTGAGCCACAGGGTAACCATGCATCATGGCAGTGACAAAAAGAATGCCTCCACCGTCGAAGCCTTTGTTACTATGGAAGGTTTGAAGACCACGTTTGAACAACAAAAACACTCACATGTGGAAAACAGATAAGAGGCAAACTTCATCTTTCACCAAGCTGATCATGGAGCCTACTTATGCTAGAATCGATGGAATCAAGAAAGAGGTTCAAGAGCTAAAATCCAGCCTGCAATTCTCTCGAGCTTAAAACGACGAGTTACCCTTTGTGGAAAAGATTGGATTACTTGAAACACAACAGCAGCATGTAATCTCAGTGCGCAGTCAGTGAAAACAATGACATTATTTCCAAAATGGATTATTTAGAGAGACAATATCATAATTGATGGTTTGGCCCAGGATAAGGAACATGAATCCTAGGCAGAAGCAAAAGGTTAAGTAAGGGACGAAATCAATTGAAATTTAAAGAGCCCATCACACTGGCAACAGTACAATAATCACAAAGATTTTTATTGACACTTTATTTTCCTCCTTCATTCTTGTCATGCTGTGATTGAAGTCCCCACCAGAGTAACTGACAGAAACAGCTACATTGGGAACTTTTTACTGTCCTGGTCTTTGAACAGGACCCTTCCCTCATATGAACAGTTTTCCTACACTTATCAATGCCAAAAGAAATTACTACGAAGTTAGCGTCTCCTATCTGTTGGACATCTCAATTATAGTTTGGTTTAATTTACAGAGGTTCAGTGATATGGAACGCTCTGTCATCTCATATTTTAAACTTGGCACCAGTACAATTTAAGATAGCCGTTAAAGGTTTGTTGTTATCTCTAAAATGTCGTCCTTATGGATTATCTTTGTAAACTGTCCACTGTGGTTGTCTGCTGGTGTGTGCAATCTTTTTTCTCTTTTCTCCTATTTAACATTTCTCCTTTTCTAATGGAGTACGACATACACTGGTGCCTTGATCAAGACCCTTTGAGGGTAAGTTACACCTCTCCATCATATTTTGTTTTTTTATGTATATATCAACTTGTATCTTTAGTATATGTGTAAAATATATATATATCACATTGTTACTGTTCATGTACCTCTTCTGCACTGCTGCACTCTACAGAAATTATAGGAAGAATGATTAAAAACGACTGTTATTAAAATTCTTAATTATTAGATCCTCAATCACTTAGAAGACAAATGAACACAACAAAAACTTGAGGGCTCCCAGACTGCGGTTGAATGAGTATGATTGCGGCTCCCCGACATGTATGAGTCATGGCAGGTAATTCCACAGGGTCATTGTTTGTTTGACAGCAGCACACTCCCTCCAACTGCTCCTCTGATAATGGTGTTTATGTACTTTGGCTCCACAAGGGAAAGCAAAATGGCCACACTAACAATAGAGGCAGTGGACAGAGGCAGCCAGCAAAATGGCACTGATTCATCCCAGAGGATTGAAAAAAAAAAAAAACAGCATTCGCCACAGTGTTAATCACACACACAATGTCCACTTATCTTAACTATGAGCCACCTAAAGAAGACAGCCAAGCTACATAATTTTTTGTGAGGAGATTCATATACAATGTCAGTTAGGATAATGGTAATGTGTGCCAGGTTTCAACCCATTCATGTACAAAAGGCTGTGTAAGTGAAATGTCCACTAAACTAGTAACAAACAATCACTATGCTGTGATTATGATAGATATTTTGCTAATAAATGGTTCATTGCTTTTTATTTGTAAGATAAAGACAAATTAAATGGGAAACTCAAAAATGAGTGAGTTTTAATTAAGTTTTGTATCAATAACTTCCAATCAATGTATACAGTCTCCACTATTTTATCAGTGTTTCAGTACAATGTGAGATCAAGACTTAGAGCAAAGATATTAAAAGCTGGAGTTTATTTAAACAAAGAGCGAAGACATAGAAGATATACGGGACACGTAGGCAGGTGACCAATTAGAGGTAAAACCAACATAAAGTGTCTAAGTTAGGTGTTGGGCCACCACATGCCACCAGAACAAAACCCCCATAGATTGTTCAACTGCATGGAGATCTGGTGACTGTTAAGGCCATGGAATATGAGTCACATCATTTTCATACTCAAACCATCAGTGACCCCTCGCACCCTCTAGATGGGGGTTCGTCATCCTGGAAGAGACCACTCCCATCAAGGTAGAAATGTTTCATCTTAGGACAAAGGTGATCACTCAGAACAACTTTGTATTGACTTGCATTGACCCTTCTCTCAAAAGGGGCCGGATGGACCCAAAGCAAACCAGCAAAATGCCCCCCCCCCACAGCGCAACAGAGCCGCCAGTTCCCCTCACTGTGGGGGGGTCAAGTATTCAGGACTGTACTGTTGTCTTGGTGAAAGCAAACATACACTCGCCTACTTGTGGAGAATATGGTGAGGGATGACTCCACTTTTTTTCCACATCTCTGTCGACCTGTGCCTCTGGTTTTTGCACCACTGAACTCACAGGTTTATATGCTGCATCCCTACTATAGTCTCCCTCTCTATGTAACTGAGGACTGTTGTTGCTGACACAGTCTGATCACTTCCTGCATTTGACATTCTCAGTCACCTGAGGAAGAGTTGCTCTTTTTTTCCTGACATATCACAATAATGCACAATGCATGATCATCAAATGTGTGCTCTCAAACACAATATCCAACCCTATTTATTAATGTCTTTCTCATAGATCTAAATGCAGATGTCACTTTGAATGAACCCTCTGTCAAAGTCACTTAGATCTTTTCCTCTTCTTCATCTTGATACTAAATCAGAATCACCTTGGTATGCTCAGCAATTTTATACCTGCCACAGAACAGATTTAACAGATCTGTTAACTGCACCATGCAGTGCACCTGTTGAAGCATCTGCATTTGTTCTCATTTGTTTCTCTGCTCATTTATTTAGGTTTTTCTTTCGTTGGGGTTAGTTACTGGTATGCGAGAAGGAGTCCAATATTTTTAACCCCATTTGAGGGCAGTGCAACACAGTCAAATAACACCAATCTTTGGGCTCAGTGTCATGAGTCTGTTGTTCAAAAATATTTTAGTACTCACTTTGATACCACAAAGATAGATTTCCTCCACACAAAAACTCAAGTAATACTGAATTGCACTGGTTCCTCCCGGACAAAAAATTTCTTTTTTCATCAAAAACAGGGGGTCAGAAACGGTGCTGCGTACAAAACTGCCAGTTTCTTTCAAAAGTTAAGTTTTGTTTGTTGGTTGTTTGTGCAAGACAAACCAGTCCAAGGCACATTCATATTGGAGAAACCTTAACTCTAGTCACTCATTTAAACTCTGCTTCACCAAAATGTTATAATAAGGATAATTAAAAGCATTAGAAAAAGATATAACTAATCCAGCAAGAAAATGAGGGAGAGGTCCAATCAGGCAAAATAAGTGAATTTGTACAGGAGAACCAGAACTGTGTAGGGCCTATTTAACTGCATTTTATTTTACACAAAAAAAGTGTGATACTTCATATCCTAGTTTACCTTCCTGATATTGGGAATTAAAGCTGTATAATATGTTGAGATCTAAAAATCAGTTTCTGCATCAGTAGCCCAAATCATTTCACAATTTGCCTGCAAACACTGTGGAGAGTGTGATGAGTTATGTTGAAACACAATCCATTTAACTGAATGAATGCATTAGCATGGTTTATGGGGTTTGACATAGATTCAGGTTTCCTTGTTAATGTTCACTTAACTCCATTAATCAGCAACAAAGTTTAAACTTGTGGTTCCTTTTCACTTTACAAGAGGAACCTCTTGATGTTGCAAATAAAATCTAACCCTTCATTTGATGGAGGGCTTGACAAAATTCATGTATCTTCTGTGTCTAGAAATTGCAATACAAAGTGAAGTTACTGAAACATTGGTGAAGCAATTTATGTAACCTGGTCAAATTCAGACCTTTGAAAAACTTCACATTTGAACTTCAAATTTTTAACTAAATCTAACTCTGTTTCAGGTCTTTTCACCTCCAAATCCCCAGAACACTTCTCTCTGGGTAGACACTAATACTGACAACAGTTGAGTTTATTATGCCACAACAGCCAACATTTCAAAACAAATTCTTATGACTACGACTTTGAACTTCACTGAGTAGATTTAGAGCCACAGCAAAACAAGGCTTTATAGGTGCTGTAGCTGTTAATTCATAACATCTAAATATATAATAAACAGATATGTCCTTGGTGGATCTCCCACTGTGAGAGCTTTGCAGCTGCAACCCTGTCCTCTAGATATTACATTTTTATACAACTTAACTGCAACAGCAAATATGTTTTGTAGGAAGCGTAATCAATGGCTGGATTATGTTCAGATACAACTTTTTTTTTTTAATTCAATTAGACAGGAGATATATTAATGGCAGTAGACTCACAAGTAGATGGTTGGAGTGGATGACAGCCATACAAAGAGACACTAAAGACCAGGGTTCACATCCACAGCCCTGTCTGTGGTTTAGGCAACGAAATCACCGTAGTCAAGATTAGGGAAAAAAAACATTGTGTCTCAAGTCACTGAACTTTTTCTTCATTAAACCACAAACTTTCTCTAACTTTAACTAAGTGCTGTGAAAACTATAAAAAAAGTTTTAAAATGCTATAGTCACTACAAGTGGATTGTTCACAAGATCAGATATTTTTGGCAGAAAACAAACACATTGTCTTTGAATATTCAGTACATTCAGTATCAACATATTGGTGACTTTTCAAATATATAAATAACATATCCTAATTATGTTAATAGAAAACATAATCCTTACTACATCATGTATTTTCTCTTACAGTTTAGTTGAATTTCCCATAGGGGATAAATAAAGTATCTATCTATCTTTCTCTCTATCTATATAAGCATCATTTGTAGGAGACAGGATTTCAAGCTGTTATGCAAGAAGAGTAAACAAGTTGCCATTACAGCTTTAAGGAAAATGCTGGCAGTCGTCAGAAGTGCGGCTCTAATTAATGCATACAGTAATGTCACACAAGCAGGACTGCAGCCTTTACTTTTGTGCTTCATGTGTCCATGCTGTTGCTAAGGCTGAGTCAGCAGGCTGGCAGTAACCCTTGTCACAGGCCTTTGACTTGCTGAGTATCAACAAGACCGATCAATGGCAACCACTGCCTTCTTATTATCAAAGCCTTTCCAAAGATCCTAACTGATAGGTAGTATATCAAAGTTTCAGTATCACTACTGAAACCTGTTATAGTACACGGTTATTGTATAGGTGCAAGTGTTATAAATTCTAAGAAGTGTCACACAAAACAATTGCATATGGCTTATTTGCTGCATCAAGACAGCAGACACGTTAACCATGATGAATAGCAGAGAAGGTTAAAGAAAAATCTAATGAATGTGCACTGTGTGACTGAGCCAGAGGAGCATGAGCAGTCTGGAAGATCCAGTCCAACCAATGGAAAGTTAATTTACTTAAGAGTGCTAAATTCTTATGGAGCAAGAAATTGAGGCAACTGTACGTTTAAGTGATCCTGAATTGTTGTTCAGTCTGTTTAACAGAAAAATGTGTCAGCACAGCGAGTTCACATTTCATGTAGAGAAACTCATATGTTGCTGAGCTCCATGCAGCGCCGACAGGGGATCTGCCAGCTCACCTACAGTACTCACTATTGTTTAGGAAGCAGAACTGGTTTTGTATCGAGTTCTTACTGAAATACGTAATGCTTATACAGTAAATGTATGAAGCATTATACATATAAATGTTTCTTTGTTAGTTGGAATAAGTTTGTTGGATCTTTTTATGGTGAGAAATTCAGCTAAATAACAGGCTTTACTGAAGTTACCGAAGGACTGCAGTATATTGTAAAACCTTGTTATACATCTCACTCACACACACACACACACACACACATACACGTACAACTGTGACTAAATTATGAGGTAAATTCTAGAGGAAATCAACTTCCAATGTCTTCCCTGTGGTGAGCTCCAGCACAAAAGCTACCCATATATGCAGTTTATATACATGAAACATGCTAAAGGCTAAAATCAACCTAATGCCATGTGTTATCTAGCATTAAGACAAGCCACTAGTCATACCTGCTAAACAGATTATCCAGCCTCGACAACAGGTTGCTTGAAGTGTATATAAGCTCCTAATGAGACACTAATAAGATCCAGGTGTGTGCCTGCCAGTGAGAGAAACAGGGTGGAGCTTCCACAGAGGGAAAACTAAAAGCCTACCTAATGAACCCATCATTCACACATGAAAGGCATTGCACAGGAGCAGCAGTGATTCATATTTCAACTTGGTTGATCACTTGCAAAATTTATATCTGATCAGAATTTAAGGTTTAAATAGAATATTAAACTAAAACAACAGCAGGGAAACACCGACAAGATGCTGATAGCATTTCTATGAGATGATGGGCCCACAGAGCTGTTAAAAAAAAATTATGGATATTTTTACTTTCTAACAAATGCTGTCTTTAGTTGTTTCACAATCTGTAATACTGGACAGTACCCGTCCAAAATGTGCCCGTCGGTAGAGGCTGATTGCTTGGCCTGTGTTGGTCAAGTTTCAGCATGCAAAATTACCCATTATAGAAACACAGTGAATGTATGGAGGCACACAAGCCCCCTGGGGGTGGTGAGGGAAAAAAGGCTCCATGTATAAATGTGTAGGCTCTGGGTTTAGAAATCTGTGCACGTGGTTTATAAACCGTACTCTCTGATTCATAGTCTCCGATTTGTAAGCTGTGCCCTTGGACCAATGCAATCAAACGCACTCGGTTTGGTTGTGAAAATCATAGTAAATACAACGTTACACAATCATAGGGGTGAAACATCCAATGCACATCACAATGTGGCATCTTCATGTCAAGTAACATGTAGAAAAACAATGTTTGACGCTTTCTCAAGAACCACTCATCCAAAGAACTTCATAGTCCACATTGCACTTTCTTGGGTCCGTGGCAATACATCTGCAAAGTTTGAAGTCAATCGGACGAGATCTGGAGAAAGTCCAGACAGAGATTCCTCCATTTATAGTTAGATATTAAAGGCTATTATCTGTGAAAGTGCTCTATGGTCAAGCTGCACAAAGTCTGGGCTGATGAGGACATGACTAGAAAGAGACTGGCTGAAAGTTTCAAATAAACTTTTAAGTGAGAGTTGAATTACTAGGATTATCGCCTGAGCTGTGGGCACAATTTTAAGCAGTAAATTCAGTTCTCTCATCCATCTCCTCCATATAAATAAGAATGAAATACTTCAGCATGTCAGTATTCTTCGTGACAGGCCAACTTTCAGAACATGCACTTAGAATAAAAGGTGCTCTTAACATTCATAAGTGTGCACTCACAGTGGACAATCCATCATTATCATGGGTGCATACTGTACATAGCTCAGTGGGCACAGCAGTCTCTTTCTATCTCAGCTGCTGACATTCAAACAAAGCACTGGCTCCTCCACTCCTCTGCAGGATCCCAATGAAAAACAACAACAAATGAATCACAGGCAACAGCAGCCCACTTTGCTCCCTTCACAGCATATAAAATGTCAATGCGCACAGCAATCCCTTACAGTGATGGATGGGTTAGAGTCACTGCTCTGCTCAGAACACAAAGCTTTGACTCCACCTCGCACTCCCTACACATTTCACACTTCTTTGTAAATGTCACACGCAGGTTTCATAAACAGATGTTGTTTCACTGTTGAGATGACCCAAGCTGAAAAAGGTAACTGCAGAGCAGCTTTGCACCCAAATACAAAGCCCATCTCTGGAAGACAGAGGAAATTCTTATGTAATTTTATCTACATACATTTTTCTTTGATACAGCTTTTAAATTCTCACTATACATCTACAGTACTAGATGTGGACAGTTTATCCCTTTTTGTTATTGGGTTTTATAGCTTTTGGAAAAGGGACATTTTGTGATTATTGATCATCAAAAATCCAGTTAGAATTCCATGATGTCTGTTTCTTAATTTGGGCAGAGATAGAGACCTTTGGAAACGAGGATGCAGTGGTGAATACAACATGGATAACAAATTACAAGCATTACTTTGCTAGCAGCTGTTGTGCAGTTTCTGCATTTTAATGCTTAGCAAATTAAATAGTTAAGCAGTTGTCTCTCATTTGTAGTATTTTCTGCAACTAACCAATTATTGTTTTGACTTATTTCAGCACACATATTTTTGATGGTTTCAGATGACTTATGATTAATTTTTTAACTTGGTTGCTAAAGAGTCATCTTTAAGAGAACAGAGGGTCATTTCACCTAAATCCATACAAAAATCCACTAACCTCCATTCTTTTTTAAGGTGTAGGAAGTTGTTTCAGAACTGGAGATCTCAAAACCAGTGCAAATAACTATGTAACTATCTTCCTGATAATTGCTTTGTAGACAAACAATTGCAAGGTGGGTTCCAAAGTCCAGTATTTGCCATGTTGTTTTATGCAGTTCCATGCTTTATTTTATACTATACCAACTGACCCTGCAGCTGCAGTCCTCTGTCAGAGTGTCATCCTGTCACTTCGACATCAATGCCAACAATACCACACATACCAGTTTGTACACTCAAAATCTACATCTGATTTATATAATTTATGATACTTTGACTTGCTTTGCTTTGACTCACAGACATTGCTAATTGCTTTGAACAGGCTTTGATGCCACATGTGACAGGATTCTTCAATTAAAATACCCTTTACGGAATCCACATGAAGGTTTTCAAGACCTCAATAGTGATGTGTCAAGTATGTCATGAATTTTCAAGAAATTGGATATCAAACCTTTGATAGAAAGACCCGCTTTATTCTTTACAGGGTGCATGAGATGTATGTAGAGCTTGTTATCTCTACATGCATCTGGCAGGCTGCTTTCTCCTCTGTCAGGGATGTGACGTTCTGGCACTGGGAAGAATGAAGGGCAGAGGGACTGAGAGAAACCTTTGTTTCTTGTCCCTGAGATTCTACATTGAGTGCAGAAATAATATGAAAATCCTCTGCCTAAATGGCAAACACTGAGGTGATAGTTTATCAGTGTAACTGCAGGATTCACTGACCTGGAGGGCATTGGCTCTGGCCTTTTCATGCTTTCACTAAAAGTAATGAGTAAGTGCATCTGCAGCTTTATCTTGATTTCAGTAATTAAGTTCACCTTTTTTCTCATGGCTACAGGAATACCAGTAGACTTTCTGGTCATCAAATGATATAGTTGGCCTAATAAGGCTCACACATGAGGTTTCTATGGAATTTTTATGGCATTCCGTCTTTGTTTCACAGTTGACAGAATAATGTGATACACTTGTGCTTCTGCAATAAGTGGACTTGCTCATGGCAGCAAGGTAAATCTGCTCTGATCACTCATACCATGACCCCCACTTTGTGAAATGGTCTTTTACTCATTCTGTGATGTTCTAGGCTAATTTCCAACAAGGTCTTTGTCTTTTGGTCCATGTCATCACCCTCTCATCCTCCTTCCTTATGATTGTTTTGTGATCTGCTGTCCCCATCAGATGGACAACATTGTTATCAATAGTAAAACCATGTTTCTCATCTGCCACTATTACAGTTAAGGTTTGGTTAGGTCTAGGCAAAAGAAAACACCAGGTCAATGTTAGCAAAACATTATCATTATAGTTAAAAGAAATCAGTGGTGGTTTTGTCAAAGCCAAACCATCCAACACAATGTCTTCCCAATGGAAACAATGTCACTTACTCTACCTTTGTTTCGGACAGAAGTTGTAATTCGCATGGCATTAGTGGTTTCTAATTCAAAATAAATGTATATATACTGTATATAGGTCGGTGAATTTTGAAAGAAGAATTTTGGATCATTAAGCAATAGCAAACCATCTTAACAGAGCTGTTTTAAGGGGGCCAGTCACAAAACCCAAAGTGTACAAAGCTATCATTTTACCCAGGTAGTGTCTGGATACCTTGTTCCAAACTGGCGCCCTACTGATGAGCACTAAAGTTCTCTGGCATGAACAGCGTGAAAATAATTAACTGACCTGAAAGTTCATTGGACCTAATGGTTCAAACAAATAGTCATATCAGGGTACATGTGTGAGAAGCTCAGAAAAATGTGTTCGTTGTTTTACAGCCAATTTTTGTAATGACTGAGTATGGTGAAAAAGTCTTTTTGGGCCACATGACCGACTGTGGCCATGATGCAAAAACCACCTCAGAGCCCAGTGCTATTCCTAGGGGACTTGGTTTGCATAAAAGACTGTGTTTTTGTACCAGAGGACAAAGTGAGCAGGCTCTCACAAATATATACCCACCAAGTTTGGCTATGTTGTGATGGTGCAGAACGACCCTGCCCAATTTCAGTTTTGAATCATCAGTTCCAGTTAGCAGCCCTCATGGAGTCCAGTTTATTTCCACCTCAGGTCAAGCTATTTTGACTAGCTGGGTTCTAACCTGCCAATGGTCAGCTGATAATGGACAAGACTACAATCTGAACTTTTATAGTGATGTTTTTTTATCTACAGGAAATTAGGACATGTAGTGGGGCAATGGGGCATCACCTATCATTCTGCAGGAAATTAAAAAAACAAAAAAAACAAAAAAAAAAAACACTTGAAAGTCTGTAAATCTCATTTGCAAGACAAGCACTGTCTGCAGGCATGTCACTGCAAAAAATCGGAGGTCTTGTATCGGCCACGCATAGCTCTTGTAGTCTGGAATGAATGGTGACCTGAGGTTACTTTCCCACATTGATAGTCTCAGCAGCAATATTTGGCTTCACAAGATGGTGTGGCACTTTCTCAAGTCTAAAAACATGCACACACACAAACATTCACTGCTACCCATTTTGTTTAAGATGGAGTAGACCTAAAAAGACACACAAAAAGGTAAGAGTTGGAGGCAACACCACCTCACTATCAACATCTCGTCTGCAAATGTCTGATGAATTAAAATGAGTAAAGCCAGAGGTGGTCCTGACCTTTAAGAAATGTATAGACAGACTACCAAGGCATTTATCATTTTCTAATTAAGTTATGTGACAAAAGCATATCTTGTGTGCCCAAAGTCTGTGGTGAAATGGGGTCTCTATCAGTATAAAATTATTACAAAGCCATGTTTAATTAATGAAAATATGACCCAGGAGTCAGAGCTAATATATCAAAATGAACATGCTATAGTCTCAGCCACTTCTTCGGCAAAGGATGAGGGGGAAGTAATGCATTAGCTTAAAAATATTAAAAAGGGGAAAAGAGCTAATTTTTTAATTCTGCCCTGTCTGAATTTCACTAGCTGAATTTTAAGTGAGTAATAGATTTTACAATTTAAAAACTGTTGATTTTTCTTTTGTGTTACATCAATGTGTTAAATCAATTCCACCCAACTGTAAAGTGTTTTTTGTTGCATATGAAGTTTCATGTACAGTGTCTGGGCAAATGCAGAACAACTTCTCATGAAGAATATCTACAAAATAAAGAAATGAATAAATACATTTTAGAGTATATACTTGTTTAAACAAATCGATAAGTAATGATTTTGGGGTTTGTTTCAGCTTTGAACATTCCTCTGTATTCTCTGCAGGACTGTCTCCACAGAGGATGGTGAAGAATGCAGTAGCTGGATGTATGAGAATTAATGATTGCATTTATTTGTATGCTGTTGTTGAAGGTGTTGTGTCTGGTCTGTGGTCTTGTCCACATCATCTTTTGATTCCAAATCCCCAACAGCAGCACCTGCATGTAAATAAAACCCACATCATGCGCTCTATGCCCACTCCTGTCAAGAGACTCACATTGCCATTCTGCAAATCTGAGTTATAAATCTGTCATTTTAGTGGATTCAAAATCACATTACTGTTGTTTCACAAGCAACAAATTAATCTCCATGACTTAGCCACAAACATTCACTTCTTTATTTAATGTCAGCTTTGTTTGAAAGCAGACTCAGAATGCAATCCCTTTTTTTATGCATTTCTGATTAGTGATTTTTGCTTGGGTCTCTGAATTTTCACTCAACACAATGTAGTTAGCATTCAATTATTAGGTTGTTTTGTTTCTGCAAGTGTGGCTGCTAATTTTGCGTGCAACTGTGCTGATCGGTGGGGCTATGATTTATTTCGATTTTTAGCTTGCTGAAAAAACCATCAAAATGTCTGAGCTTTTTTTTTAGTGAATGTACAAATCATTTGCAGGCCTCATTGGCAGCACACACCGGCGTAAAAACACCTGCTCCTTTTGTTTAGTATGTAAGCCCACACACCAGGTTTGTCAAGATGGGCAGTAATACATATGAGGATACACTTCTGTGTGTGTGTGTAAAACGCAGCGATGGTGTGTGAGGCCCTTAAAGATCTAGAAAAATTTTTAACCAATGCTCCATATACTAGGTGCAAGTAGTCAGGTCAATACATAATAGATTGTACAGACTGAATAGCTTCTAAATTCCAGTTTGCCAACTTTTCTGTAAACCACTGCTATTGTCTTCATCTCACCAAAACAACTGTTCAGTCAGATCTCAGAAATTATTTGGTGAAGTTGGGGTTTGGTTTAGTGGGTGTGAGTGGGAGTGGGCAGTGCAGCCAAGGTTGCTGCCCAAAAGTGGCGTGTCAGTGAGTTTGGCTCAGCTCTATTAATGGCAATGTCTGTCTGTCCACTTTGGTTCAGACTGAAACATTTGTGCAGACATTCATTCTTCTGAAATGATGAATTGCAATAACTTCAGTGATCTATCAACTTTTTAATTTAGCACCACCATCAGGTTAAATCTTTTTCATTAATTATGACCAAATACCTGCAAAACAAATTACATTCCCATCGGCCTCAGCCGTACTTTTCAATGCTAATTAGTAAATGTTAGAATGTAGACCTGTTTCACTAACATGGAATAAACATTTTACCTGCTTAATATCAGCATCTTGGCATTGTTCTTGTGTTAGCTTGCTAAAGTTAGTATGTTGCTCTAAGCACTGCTGTCCCCAAGTACAGCCTCAAAGAGCCACTAGCATAGCCCAAATCCATACCAATTCAAAACAAGCGTTTAATATAGTGCAGTATGCTCATGTTAGACAGCATGCATACTAAATGTGGCTGTTTTTTGAGTATGCTGCAATATACAAAAGTGGCTGTTCACAGCTGGTAAGAATTTTAAATAATTTGTGAATGGTGATGAAACCACTACAAAAGGATCTTAGAAAACATACATAAGTAATCAATCTCAAAAAAGACATTTTGCTTTGTAACTGTGAAGTTTAACTTGCAGTGCCAGTCCCAAGTCGCAATTTGATGAACGTCTGACATTCAGAGTCGGACGTGTTTAACCCGACATCATCATATGTCCAACTGGCGATCGATAAAACACTGGTCTGCTTTAGTACATCCGAAACTAGCTAAAAAGAAAAAAAAAGAGCTGTGATTTCATACCTCCGATGATTACACCAAACTCATAATTAACCCCAATCAGATGAGTGAGGGCCCGGACGGGCAGCATCTCTGCAGTGCTGAGAACAGCCTGTTGATTCTGTTAATCAAGAGGTCAGAGTCTTTGCCCTCTTCTCCACATGGAGAGCACCAATCCACAGCACAAGTGGCAGTTAATGGAGAGTACAAAGTGCACTAGAATCACCTAATTTTCCCTACATCAGTCTGTAATCACGGTAACATCATCTCAAGCACACAGATTAATTTACCACTGTTTGATATTGCAATAATAACTACGGTGATAGGTTACACAGAAAGGAAACAAAACAAGGAGAATAAAAATACCTGATTATCTAAAATGGTATAATTTATTAATGAGCATGTCAAAGTGCAGACACTTTCTGTCTCTTATTTTTTAATTTTATATTGAGTTCTGTTTTGCATCCACAGGCAAGAATAGTAACCAGTTGAATAGTAGGGACACAATATGTTCTGCACATGAGTTTTTTCAATACGCAATCCTGGGGTCATAGTTCAATATTATCATAATATTCACATAGTCACTGAACGCTTTTTGAGGCCTCGCTACTGCTGAAGCTCAAACAACCACAAGAGAAAAAAAAAAATGCCACACAAACACACACACACACATATATACTAGGAAAAAGTAGCAAGATAATGAGCCACCAGGAGCCTCATCAGCAGCTTAAATGCTCCATGACATTGATTCTCCAACTCTGTGAAACTGCACTGGCGCGATGACCACCTTTCTACTAAAACGATGTTCCCACATTTGTTGTTTTGATGATTCTGGTGGATGGTCACAGCATGCGATCCATATCAAACCATTCAGAGGCATCTTTTGCCCTTTATGAAAACATCCGTATATACCAGTCTTTTACATCTTTGTGACTGTGGTATTCTTTCACTTCAACAGTAGTTCTAGGGCAGAGAAAAAGGCTTTGTTTTGATAAACAATAAAATTTGAACAGGATCCAAAGGAAGGTATGTTGTTGCGGAGCATCTGAGCTGAAGGCTGTTGTATATGAATTGTTAGAGACTGTCGCTTTTTCTTTAATTGGAATCTGAAATTGCCACCTCTATTGATCTACCTACCTGTCTGTCTATCCATCTAAGCAGATGTTAAACTTGACATTGCACCCTAGGATTTAGTTTAACCTTGTTTCCTGTTGCATTTTCTACAAAAGAAGAAAGTGAAAGATCTAAGGACAAAACTTGCAGCCACAACTAATGTCCATAAATTGCTAATGCCACAAGTACGACTAGCCATACCACCTGATGTCATAAGGAGGCCAAAGTCTAGTAATTTTCAGCATGGAAGTTGATCAGAGTCACTGAGATCACATTTTTTTCTCCATTCTGATGTTTGATGTGAACATTAACTACAGCCCCTGACCTGAAATGCTACTGTAATTGTAATAATAATAATAATATCTCACTATTTTTTCAGGTGTCTTCAGGTGTTTCTGTGAGGACATGTTAAATTGAATAATTCAAGCAAACACTAAACTAGTTCCTACAAAAGCAAAAGAAAAAAAAAATCCTCTAATGTTTATGGCCTTTTCACAAAAGCTTTCACACAAAAGGTTATTTATTTGACTATAACTGAGGCTAAAGCTGGGATTTATTTACCAGTTCCAGTCACTGTTTATGAATATCTTATACTTGATCCAATTGTGCTGAGCACAACAGTAAACATGTGCCTGCTCCCATTTAAACATAATGTGAAGTAAAGTTTGTAGTACTTCTATCTGCATTATGGCCTTGTCAATCTCTCGATTTTAGAGTGCTGCATCATATTAGCCCTATCACTTTGTTTACCTGCAAATTGAAAGGCATTAATAAATGTAATTTCCCTGACAATTCTTTTTTTTTTTGGTTGGCTTACAGGCTGATGGGATTTAACAGTTTGTTGAGTCTCAACAGCTGTCACTGGTTGCCGAAGTGGATTGTTGTAGGAATAAAATACAATGTCGCACTTTGGGAAATGAGCAGACTAGACATGCGTAGTGGGAGGATTTTGTTCCCACTAAGATAAAATTTTGGAGGAGCAGCTGTCACTGATGTGGCAGAACAAGATGTCTGTTAATTGTAAGGTGACTGGTTTAAGCCTGTCCACATTTAAGTGTTTTTAAACAGGACACAGAACACAAAAGTGTTCTCAATGTGTGTGTACAGTTGCTGTGGACTGGATACATCATGTTCGTTTATCTTACATGAAGATTTAACCAGAGGACTACTGTACATTTGTATATTATATCTGGTGAAGGCATTACAAATACAGTAATTAATATTTTGGCCATTTGGTGCAGAAGAACTCCACAACAAGCTGATAAATACACAGCCCCAACGTGTTCGCAAAAAAGCTGCCTATAGAGCAAGACAGTTATTAAGAATCATGTTTCTGGCCCCCTGATGAATACCAAGTCAAAGAGTCACTCTCTTTTTAGCTCTACTTTGATCTCAACAAACCCCTGAGAAAAATATTTAGCTTTAACTGTTTTACTTCAACGGGTTGAGTAAAAGCAAAACAAAACCCTAAAAATCTCTGTCGACCTGTGTGAAAATTAGCTGAGTGGGGAACAAAACAGCTTAGAAATACAAAATGTTTAGTTTGTTTTGGGTTTTTTTTGTTGTTTTTACACAGAACAGTGTGTGTTACACTGGAAATTCTTCTCAGGTAACTGTATTGGCAAATATAAACTTGAATAGTTGAATGCCAACTTACTGCCTGGTATTACTGTATTTTCTTTAAAAAAAAAAATTCCTATATCATGAAATTTCACGAGACCAAGCATGCAGATCAGGCCATACATGTGAGGGCATGTGCCCAGTCAGATTTCAATTTTGTATCGTCTGTGTGTTTTAGGATGTCATTGTTTGTACATGCATGTGCATGCTAGTGATGTCTATCTACGTGTGGAGAATGCGAGACTGAAAAGAGAAAGGGAGATTCCTCTTCATCACTGCTCTGCTCAGTTAAGATTCGGGTTCTGTGAATTACCGTCCTCACTGCTGCACCTCAGCTCTCAGTCTGCCTCTCGGCTTTAAAAAGCACGGCTAACGGTGTGCCAATTAGGATGGTAATCTAGCTGACATTTGTATTCACTGCTCTGGGGCCCACACGGCATAGAAAGCTCAATTTGGTGGAGTTTGACGTGGTAATAATACTTTCACACTACCACAGTTTGAGCTGAGGAAAGTAGCTGGCCTATAATCCTCTCCCTCTTCTGTGTGATTTGCTTTGATGACTCAAGGGAGGAAAGCAGCCACACAACAGAGGACTGATTCCTTGTTTTCCCGAATTGTTTTCTGTTCAATCACTGCGCAGTGATTGAGAAATAATTTAGAAAAGTTCTGCATAATGAGACGGACAAGGAAGATACGTGAAACCTTAAATGATTACTCTGACATTTGGGGAAATAAGTACGTCTTACTCGGAATTAAATGAATTATCCTCTCTGTTCTGTACAGAGGTTGGTCAAGGATGTGTTAAGCTTTGAAAGTCTTCAGAACAAAGACTGAAAGCAAGGAGAAACAGCCTCCACCTTGTTCTGAGCTGGGAAGGTGTGTAAATACACACACACATACATATATACATATCATATAAGGTATTAAGTATAGATTATATAGTATGATATATATGTGTATATATATGATGTTATATATAGTATGATTATATAAGACAGTTGATATAATAGATATACATGATGTATATATAATACTATATAGTTAGTATATATATAACGTATCCATTAGTAATAGTATAATATGATATATATATATATAGTTATAATATATATATACTATATATCAATAGTGATATAAACTGGAGTATGATACGTATGATGATATATACACGGTATATACATCAGTATATAGTAGCATAATAATACTTATAAAGTTATAGTAGAATATTAATAGCGCATGTAGAGATACATATTAAGTAGTATTGATAGAGTTAAATAGTATAGTATATTTATACTGACTAGTAACGTATATATGATGAAGCTCCCAATAGTACGGAGCCGCGTATAGAGTATTATATATTTATAAGATTACCGTGATATATTTATACTATCCACACGTAATTGATATATTGATATAATACTAACACATATACATATATATATACACATATATATATATATATATATAGTAGTAGTAGTAATAGTAGTAGTAGAGTTGTTGCAAGGGACCATTCAAGTAGCTGTCAGGAAACTCAACAGCCTGCAAGACAACAGTCATGGGGGGCATAGGCAGCCGAGCATAGATGGCTTAAGAAAAACTGGGTACCATGCTCTAAAATGCTAAAGCTGTTCTTTTTATTCAACATTGTGTGTGAAGAAAAGGGGAAGGGTGCGTCATGTGGCCTCCACACCACAGTCTCCTCACAGCTCAGCACCATTCCTGGGGGCTTAAGCTGAGCTAGCAGTGAGGCTAGCAAGCTAATCTGCAAGCATCACAACTTCCAGCCGACCAGCATTGTGGGAACTAATTACGGTGTTATCACTGGCTGTGTATTTGACAGTATTATTTCAGAAAAATGTTAAACTGGTGGCAGTTTGTAAAATAATTACTGTTTACTGCAAAATAATTATGAAAAAATACTTTTGTTGCCATTTTACTTAAATAACATTTTGCTGGAGCTGTATTTCATCCATTACCAGATATTTCTCCAGCCACTCTTATGCTGGCCACCCCACAAAAAAATTAAATGGAAAAATAATTAATTGGTTTCTGAAAGAACATAAATCTAAACTAAAATTACAATGTTACTTATGTGGACTTAAAGGTTCCCTGTGGAGTTTTCTTATAAACAAAATAAAAAAAAAAGTTATGTTTGCATTCAGTGTTACTCACCAAACACATTGAGCTCTAACAAATGTGATGAACGCATTTCCTTTCTCATGAAAAGTTTGCAAACCAAAAGTATTCTAGCATCGTTTACTTCCATGGTTACCAGCAAGGAGCCTTGCTCTCTGACAATACTGGCGCATTGCAGTATATATAATTTTGCTGCGACCTGTTGATCAGTGGAATAGAGTGAAATCTTTGTCAGGATCGTGGGCCCCTGCACATGACAGAGGTCCACTCTCAGAAACTCAGAAAAAGTCCTCCATAGAACTACTACAGGTCAAACACTCCACAGGGATCTTTTAATGGTGGCCAAAACAGTACAAGGTTTACAGAGTGTGTGGCCCAGCCGGCCATAACACCAGCGGCCTACTGATACCTTCAGCTGCCTCTATCTGTAACATGACCATCACCTTGCAGGTCATACTTGTCCCTTGAGTCTCCTTGCCATTTCTCCTTCTTCCTGTGTTTGTCAAGTCAAGTTTATTTATACAGCACCTTTCATACAACAGGGATGAACTCGGTGTGCTTCAAGATAAAAAGCCAAAAATAGGCAAACAGCATAAAAAACATAAGATAAGGTATAGCACAATAAAATAATAATAAATAATAAAAAAAAAAGAATAAGATAGAAAAGGTATTATATTTAGCCAATTACTTTTTACAGCAGATCTTAGTTCATGTGGTGAAAAATTCCAGAGAGTAGTACCATAATGACTGAGGGGCACCATAAGTCGATTTAGAATTTATTCTGGGTATAAAGTAGAAACCTTTGCCTGATGATCAAAGGGATCTGTCTTTTGTCTACTCAGTGAACATGTCATAGGAAACATAGGAAGGAGCTAAGACATTCAGAGATTTTAAAACAATAAGTATTTCAAAATCAATTCTTTGTTTTACTGGGAGCCAGTGAAGAGAAGTTAAAACAGGAGCGATGTGTTCAAACCTTCTGAATTTAGTTAATACTACCGCATGAGGTGGAGTTTATTTAACACCTGCTTTGCCAGTTCAACAAAAAGTGTAATACAGTCTACTAGAAATAAATATATGAACCGGTTTTTCAGAATCTGACAGACAGGAAGCATCTAACTTTAAATATATATCCGAGATGATAAAAGGCAGTGTTGGAGATTTAGATATGCGCTTGTTAAAGTTAAGATCTGCATCCAAAAATCATACCCAGGTTTGGCATTCTCACAAGGTTTTAGCAACAGGGGAGTCAACAAAGAGTGAATCTGGTGCCTCAAAGCCTTGAGATTTATTAAAAGAATCTTTTCTCCTCATTAAGCTGTAAAAAATGTTGGCCATTGGCCACAGCATGAATGAGATCTGTGGTGAATGTTCCAGTCTCTACCAAACAGCTGAAAAATAGTTTCGAACATCTTAGAAGGCATTGGGTCAAGAGTGAGTTTTACTTAACTGCTGAACCTGTCACAATGGGTGCCAAGACACATAAGGAAAAAGGACCCAAATGCAGACACACAAAGGCTGGATGATGCAGTGAAGTACTTTGATGAAGAAAAACCAGTCTCACAGGAAGACGGGTGGAAAAGCAGGAACAGACGACAGGACACTTCACTCGAGGAACACAAGACAACATAGCCAGGGACAAAAACAGACAGAGTTGTGCTGTGTCTCAAACTAGATGCTCACTAAACTCACCGACACTGATGCATACCAACAGGGTAGTGTTGTCCCAAATCAAACACTGCAGTGGTGCACTCACCAAAAGTGACGATCATAACATGTGACCGCGACTGTCGCCCACATGCTGACTGCTTTGCTCAATTGACGTGAAAATTAACATTTTACTTTCTTGTGCGTGGCTCCTGTGACATGCGACATGGAAATTACACCGCTGTTGCTTTATCCTCCTCCTTCAGTTGCCGTTTTCAAAAGTTTGAAAATACTGTACATTGGTGGTGTCCATCGTTTTTTGACCGTTTTGAGTGCATCATGCAGGTGGTCATAATGCACTGCGTGTTCCCGTATTTGTCAATGTAAATGCACTTATGCACTCAAAATAGCAAGTGCGAGTATGGATGTACATGAATTGAGACACAGCAAAAGCGTGGGGACAAAGGGCTGGAATAAGTAGTGTAGGGCTGGAGACAAAATATCTGGAAAAAAAAATAAAAAATAAAAAATCACAGCAACACCACCACCCTTTTTAGACCTGGTACAGTGTGAAAATGAAAACTCAGGTGGTGTAGCTCTCTGCAACCAGTTTTATCAAGTCAAGTCTCAGTAAGGAGAATATAATCAAGCCTATGAGATCTTATAATATCATCAACAATGGACGTTTTATCAGTAAGACATCAGACATTGATGAGTGCCATCTTGAAAAAGCTTGCAAAGGCCACACAGAATGGCACAAGGTTTTTTGGAGACTGTTTGGGAGTCAGAGCACACAGCAGCAGGGCGCACGCTTTTCGGGCTGGAAGTAATAGTATGAGACACAGATCGAGGTTGTGCTAAGCCAGGTTAAACACACCTTGGACCTCTCTTTGTATTGAAAGTACAAAGATGAAATGGATTGATTTTCTGATCTAAAAAATAAAAAAAATAATTAAAAAAACACATTTCCGAAAAAATGTTCACATAAACAACTGCTTAAAGATAAAACACTGCAGAAGGAGACAATGAGGCAAATCTATTTAAGTCTGTAAGACTGTAGGTAAACCCACCCAAACTAATGACCTACATAAGTTTGGTCTCAATTGGTGTTTTCCTTTATGATAATCACCCATTACAAAAATCACCAAGTGGGCATTGTACAATTTCCATATTTTAAAGTACTTCTAGCTGTTCAACATTTCCACCAATTACACTAAGTACTACTGTAGACTGTGAAGTTGAAGAAGTTGTACTAAAAAAAGGATTCATGTCTAGTAAACTGCATCTCATCTAATATATTCTGTAAATTATATTTGAAGAGTTGTTTTGATGAAATGTGGTGTGCCTTAATTATGGATGTGTGGATTCTGAAGAAGGCCAATATATTTGAGGAGGTGTGGAAAAACTTCAATTAGAGAAGGGGAAAAATAATTCTCAGAGGTTTAGAGGAATAAATGATTCACCAAAATCGAGCAGCATCACAGGAAACGCTTCTTAGTCAGGTCCCGAAATCAAAAGAGGAAACAAAAAGTAAGTAAAAAGTGATGAATATTCCTGAGTCAGGAAGCGGAAAGTCATCAAACAGGAGACAAGCATCAGAAACAAGTGACACAAGTGAAAAAGGAAATGAAGAGCTCTGCTGAACCAAAGCCACAACAGGCAGTTTGAAACATGACAATAGCCCACATGTGCAGTGGCACTGATCAACCTCCAGTACAGGAAAAAGACACAGAATGGATTCACATGTCTCCATCCAAGCCTGATAATGTATCAGATCTCATGAATAAAATAATAGTACAAGAATGGGATTCAGAGGATTATCCACGTGGATAATAAAGAGTGTTGCCCTGTACACTGCAAGTTCAGATAAACATGATACCAGATGATCATACTTAAAATTAATTATTTCATCTGACAGAATAATATACTGAACATGGAGGAGAGATTGGGATTTTTGTGTGATGACAGAGCTGCCTGCATTCATGAGCAAATTAATTTTAGATAGCAACATGTTCTCCTTTCCTAACATGGCAGAACCCCCCAGTATTTTGTAAAATTTTATCTTGTATACAATATGACATTGATGAAATTGTTTTCCATCTTACAACATTGTAGCTTGTATAATTAGAATAACATACAAGGTGTATCAGATGCTCTCGCTTGCCTGAGGATGTGCATCAGGCCCAGATGGAGGAGTTGGAGAGACCCTGTCCTAAGTAACACCTCCAGGCCTCCTCCATCTACCATCAGGCTGGGCCTGCAAAACCACTGGTGGGCTGAGAGCAGCTGAACACAGTGGTAAGGCTGGAAGGCTACAGCAACAATCCACTGCAGAACACTTCAACACAGCAAGAGCTATTGTAGTGAAGGAAACGAGACAAGAAACTAGAGCCCACATCCTACCATGTGAGCCACTAGAAATGCCATATTGGAATACCACACCAGCATACACAGTAAGAAGAAAGCAGCCTGAAAGCAATGCAAGGTTCATTATTCTTCCCATGTGGTGTGAAGGTTAGTCAATATCTATCAGGACAGCAATACAAGAGATATGACTACACTCAGACACAACCACAAATCCAAATCAAGCTGTGTGAAAATTGTCAAAAATGTACCAGCTTTAATTAAACGATCTTTCCACCTCAGTCTCTATGCTCCAATGCCAAACATTTACTTTCATGTTTCCCCAATTGTTGGTGCAGCTCTGTACCGTACAAATTACTTTTATATACAAATAATTTGCTTTTTATTGACATGAGGAGTTGTTGTTAAAGTATCTGGCAAGTCCCAAAAAAAATGTTTAAACAAAAGTGTTTAAAAAATTTAACTTTTATTTTTAATGTTTTACTGTATTTATGGTTATGTTTTCACATTCACTCTCAACTAAACCACATGCTGGAGATAAATGAAGCATGTCAATAAAAAAAAACAAACAAAAAAAAACAACAACACCGCCTCGGTAAATTGCCAAAAAGTACAATATTTAAATATTGGGGTTGAAATATAAAGTAACATAAAACAGAAATACTCAAGTATCACAAAAATTGTGCTGAAGTTCAGTACTTGAGTAAAAGTACTTAGTTACACTTCACCACTGCGTTCACTTGTATTCATGAGCAAGTACAAATATCAAATCGTACTCAGTCCAGTCTGAGCAAACAGTAAACACAGACGTCACAAAGGTACCATATGGACCTTGTATCTAGATACATGGCAAATAATCTGGGATAGAGGGGTAGATACACACCCTTATTTTTCAGCCTTTACACTCGCAGAAAACAAAGTGAACTTACTAAGGATTTATTTAAACAACAGGTACGAGGTACAGTTATCTTTCTTTTAGGTTCAGAATATTGGCAGATTAGTATCTAATTTACTTTGATAATTTAAATTCAGCTATAAAATGTATCATGCAATAATTATTGTTTACAAAATTACTATAGCAACTCAGGGACAATCAATAATCGGCTTGCAATTTAGTACTTTGTCATCTCTCTGCATACACCTTCATGTTTCATGTTGTGACATTTAGGTTTTCTTTCACCAGGCTTCATAGGACAGGAGGGACAATCTACTGCTGCACTGACACTCCAGCCACAGATGCCCATTCATCTGGCCTTTTGTTTGTCCTAGTGAAAGTCCCTGTCATTGGATCACAGCCTGAGTCATTTGTTACTGTAGCGTTTGCTGTGTGAAACCATGAAGCGTGACGGGCCATCTGGACCGGGGTACAAATCAAAGAGCCCATAATACAGCAGACAGATGTTGTCCTCTGTTCGCCCACATGCCTTTCTGTGCTTATGCAGACAAATATTTGATTCCATTCACACATTCAGTCTGTGATGGCAAGAAATAATGTTCCCTGACAAGGTTACAAATTACAATGTAATTAGCACATTTCACACATTACAGTCAGGACCCATAATGTTGATTTCTGCAATTTCCCTTCAGGGATACAGCAATCAAATTAAATGTATGCATAATCCAAACTCTATAGAGGGTTTTCAGGTGAAAACAAACTGTCTGGCTGTCATATCAGAGGTACTCTGTTCTTGGTAAACCGCCAAGCAGATCCCATTTTTCTTAAACCACAGGCTATCATTATATTCAGCTTTACATTCACAATAGCGTCGAACCAGACCAACATGTCTGTTTAAGGTCTTTCTTAGCAGAACATGATATTTATGACTTCTGACTGCTAAGGGAAATAGTTGGTTGTTGTAATTAGTTTCTTTAAGCCATGTTGTTTAAGAGCAGAATCAGCATCTAGTTGCACCTAGGCTGGGTATCGGACAAAATGTTGGGCAAAATGTGCAGCTCATGCTCTTTAACAAGCAGAACTGACTGGATTTTGAAAGCAAGCTCAGTTGAGAACAATTATACACTTTATACAACTACTTGCTAAGACTTTGATTCACTGTTAACTCACAGGACGGTAAGATTATTAAGGGAAGTGCCATAACTAATTTAAACTCTTAAATTGATCTTCAGGACCTGCTCTACAGCGTACGATTTGTCTTTTATGATGTTTTTAGTATTTTATGGTTCCCTGTTTTTCATGGTAACTACTTATGGCTCTATTTCATGGCACGAATTACCATTTGTTCTTAAATGATGTTAGATACTTCTGTACAAAATTCATGGGGAGCTTTGCAATTTTTCTCCCTGGTAGACAATCAAAGCTGTATTATATATTCTATTTCAAGCCTGGATATATGCTTAAAAGAAATGGTTATGTTAGGAATTTCCCTCCTTATATCATTTGAAGAGCTGGATGAGGAGATCAATAAAGAACCACTCTCATGGCTGTACAGTACACATGACGCTACAGCCAGCAGTGAGCTAGCTTAGCTCAGTCCCAACTTAAGAAAAACCAACTGCTCTAAACTAATTACTAAATCACTAATTAAAATGCTGTAACACGTTTGTTTATTTCTGTACAAAAACTAAAGTGTAAAAATTACAAATCACCGTTCTATGCAGGGTTGGGAGAAGTAACCCTGTGGTGGTTGCCATATTACTGGCTGAGCGACAAAGAAATTGTTTGTCACATAACCCACTGTGACACAGCCTGTCTTTTTACACCTGTTTTTGAACAGATTAAACAAATGAGCTACAGGATATTAATTATTGATCTTTAGTCTGATAAATGCATAAGCTATAGACTACCACAGTCAACTCACTATCCTTAAGCTAGAGGACGCAGAGGCAGTTGAACACAGAGGCCCCGAGGTACTTGAAAGCATCTCTTTGATGTGTCTTTACCATACGTCCACTTGAAGCCCCTATGGAGCCCGGGAAACTGAGAATGAAGATGATGAAAGCAGCACATAGACTCTTTTTTCCACTTTTTAAATCAGGATTGTGTAATTTTCCACAGATAAAACTTATGCTATGAGAATTACTGAATAATATTCTTACAGACAGGGGAAGGGCAGACTGGAGTTTATAAGCAAAATGTCATATGTGTCCATGTGAAAATACAAATGGTTTCTCTCTCAGACAGACAATTAAAAGAATACTACTGGACCGCTACCTGTAAAACATATGCTGCCTGAATTGGGCAACAGTGTGAGACAAAATGATAACAAAGACCATGTGACCCTGGGTTTAAAGGTGTGCTACGCCCTAACCACATCTCCAGCTTTGGAGCCACAGTTTTAATTCCACTTGATCCACCTCCGTGATCTGATGAATGCCCTCGCTCACCCACTTCTTTCACGACGGCAGGGCCATTGATTTCTCCTGCTCTGTTGTTGCTACTGAGTACCGGACCATAATACACAAGTGCTAATTCTAAGGAAAGGCGCGCGCGCACACACACACACACACACACACACACACTTCAGTAAAGCGCTGGGCCTGAGGGAATTGGATATTGGATCTTATCTCCCTCAGACCTGGACCCCACTGTGACACAGGAAAGGCTTTCACTCTGCTCTAACCAAAATGCTATATAGCGCAAATCCAGAAATATTGCCGGCAAATAATTATTCATTAATGTGGGTATGTAACCGTTTCCCTGATAATGAACAGGAGTAAAAATAGTTTTAGCTGCAGTATCTGTTACCAAATGGCAAATGTAAGCTGTTAATTATCCAATGGAGCAGTTTTATAGGTAGAACAATGTGTTTCTTGCTGGGACATGCGAGGTTGCTAGGAAATAAATGAAAAGGTCTAACAACAAAAGAAGAAAAGCTGATACAAACAAGAAAACAACTTTGTTTCCAAGTGATTTTCTACCATGAGGTTAATGGTGTATAGCACAGAGTGAAGTAATGATCTTGTCTGGGCTAATTAGTTTCCTACATGCCTTCCTAACAGTTATTCTGCTCATCTGTCAGTGAATCCTCTCATTGACTCACAGACAACAGATTGCATGCACTCACACACGCGTGCACACACACGGCCTGCACTATACTGTACATCTGTCAACATGTAGATGTGCTTATTGTTTCACCTTTGGGCTATTATTAAACACTACCTCCAATAACAGTGTCACCACAGTAATCACAAAGGCCTTTCTCATGTTTCCCCATCAGCTATAGATAAAAAGAAATTTTAAAAAATCTGAAAGCAAAATGTAATGAGTAAATTAGCTTCAGCATGAAAACAAAATTTTGGAATAATCTTTTTTTTTTCTTTTACTTTGTAGATTTTTGCCAATATTTCTCCTATGTAGTTTGTAATGTCCACCTCCGTCAGCACTGCAATAAACAAATGTTTCAAACATTTGAAAGCACGTAGACTAATTGTTTGCTTAAAGACCAGCTGCTTTTGAATGCAGCAATATAGAAATCTCTTGTTCACCCTTAAACTTGTGGATGGAAAAAGTGATTTGTCTTTGATAGGGGGTCTGCTCATAACCATCATCTTAACTTTTGACCTGCAGTATTAAAAGAGTTTGAATTACTTGTTTGCTTAAACCCCTCACTTGTTCTGCAGGCTAAAAATAGTCGAGGCACTGTCATCTTCAAGTCATTTCCAACCAACAATTCAGACCATTGTGTATTAATTAACTGTTGTTTACTTTCAAATACAAGCACTCACTAGCACGCTGCCAAGGCTTTTCAAGTACTGACAAAATTGCCAGTTCCAGAGAGGGAACATTCTTGTTTTGCCAAGGCAATTTATTTTGAAAGACTCATTAAAGGATAACATTGTTATTTTCCCTGGCATATTGTTACCAAACACCTCTCGCTCAGCTGTACAACTATAAATCATCATTCCTTTGGAATGAGCACATGATTTTACAGGGTAAAACCTTTAGTTTATCTAACCAGCAACATTTCAAGTGGCCAATGTTATGTTTTTTCTTTCATCTTACTTGCAAATGGAATAAAGGTGTTTGGAAATATAAACAAATGATTTATCGAGCAATTTACAGTATGAAAATACTAACATTAAAAACAAAAACATTTATAAAACTCCAAAGATCCTGAATAA
Source organism: Seriola dumerili (assembly GCF_002260705.1). Lineage (NCBI taxonomy): Eukaryota > Metazoa > Chordata > Actinopteri > Carangiformes > Carangidae > Seriola > Seriola dumerili. Next base: position 2,398,384 of record NW_019174266.1, read on the forward strand.
GCAAAACTCAATGTTAGTAATAGTGTGCTGAAAGTCACTGTGTCAAGAACTCTGACTATTGAGTATCCTTTATAGGAGAAAGCCTTAGGTGGCTTTTTTATTTTGAGCAGCTTCTACTGTTTTACTGACAATACTGCTTTATGATTAACACAGGTGACATTAAATGTCCCTTGCAGTCAGCAGCCACAGGAAGAGCTCAAATTTCCTCTTAAACAAAATGACAGTGTAACTATTATTCTAGTGGAGTCCCCTTTAAATTTAATGATGTACAATTGCCCACTTCTACAGCTGCTTGTTCTCAACCTGTACCATATACTCACCAAGTACTTAATTAGGAACGAACACCATACTAATACTGAGTACAGCTTCCCCTCGTTCAAACCAGCCTGTCTGGTACCAACAATCCTGCCACTGTCAAAATCACAGAGATCATATTTTTTCCCATATTTTTAAGTTTGACGTGAACATTTACTGAATCTCTTGGTCTGTGTCTGCATACACTGCATTGCTGCCACATGATTTGCTGATTGGATAATTAAATGAAAAAGCAGGTGTACAGATGTTCCTAACACAGTGCTTGGCAGTGTTGTGCATGAACGCATTCAATGAACGTGTTCATATTTGTAGTGAACGTTGAACTGAACGAATCAGTTTACAAATGATGAACACAGCGATCGCTGCTCAAGTACAGGGGGTACAGATGGATTCTACTACTGCTGAAGCCAGTTTGTTTGAGCATTTGAAGCAGTTTTATGAACAAACAAGTGAGGACTCAGACAGACTATATTCATATATTAATATATATATATTATATTTTTTTTTTTTTTTTTTTTTTTTTTTTTTTTTTAAAAGTAACTCATGTCTGTAGTTCCTTCAGTAGTGTACAATAATTCATTTAGTTTGGGAGTGGCAATGATTTGGGGCTGGTGATGGATGGGTAGGAGGAGGTTCTATTGAAAAAGAATATCGGCCTTTATTTAATTTAAAAAAAAAAAAAAACTCTTAAATCAACCTATTTCATGGAGTGACTTGAATAACTGCTCCTAGCAAACGTAACAACAATCTGTCGACTGACAAGGATGACAGTGTGATGCATACATTAAATCTACCTTTCCTGCTAATTGGCAAAACAACCTCCACTCCCAAACAAAAAAGGCTAACGTGTAATTAATATAGGACTGAATAATTAAGCAAAACAAAATGGCAGTTCAGTGTGATTGCACTCCACTGTCATCATGTAAAAATCCAATTAGCACATTCTGTTGTACATATATCATGTTTTCACAGGTGAACAGTACTTCAGGCAAGATGCTGTGACTGAGGTTACTCAAGTGTGTTCAGAGCCTGACATTGCCAATCCCTCGTCATGACACCGAACATCATTTAAAATATTAAATCCCAAAGGATTCACAAAAAAATCCCAAATTCTCAGCACCTGCACTTCAGACTTTATTCTTGTCAAGCCATTTGTCAAAAGCCTCTCAGGGACAAATCTGGAAAACTTCTGAAGTTGACATTAAAGACTTTTATGAAAGCTGAGATTAAAAAAAAAAATGCTTCAAATCTGTGTAAATTTTCAACAATGTTGACTGTTACTGCCAAAGACTGGAGCTCCGCCAGTCAATTTCAGGCTGGAAAGACACTTCAGATCATATAATTTGGTTTTGCCTGGTGGAGAAATCGTTTCATTTGCATTTGAATTGTGGATAACTTCTTCAAATTTTCAAGAAAACACAAATAATAGGGGCGTCGAGTAGCTCAGTTGGTTGAGCATCCGCCCCATATGAAGAGGCTAAGGTCCTCGCTGCAGTTGGCCCCAGTTCGAGTCCCGCATCGGACGGCCCTTTGCTGCATGTCATTCCCCCTCTCTCCATTTCCTGTCTCTCTACTGTACTGTCAATAAAGGCCCAAAAAAATAATAAAAAAAAAAAAACAATATAGTCACCAAGAAGCCGTGTGGTCTAGCCTGACATATAGCTGCACTGCATTAAGACATAGGAGACTGTCTTCATCTCAGCACATAGTTCAGAAAATAACAGCAGCTTGAAGACAGCACTGACCTCCATAATGGTTGAAACATGCCAAGACGGGCACATCTGCACCCTCTGTTCTTGTTACTAAAAGGAGACTCTATTTGAGATTTAATATCCTCTTGTCAGCGGAGCAGGTGCAACGTGTTGGAGGGCTGTGTTACACACAGAGGCAGACCTCAGATGTCTGTCTTGTCTGTATAGATGGATCAAACGCATATTTTTAGACATCTGAGGTGCTCTGCTTTCTTTAGGCAGCTCACAGGTGTAACAAAATACAGATGATGGACGTCAGCCCTGAGAGTATTTTCTTAATGTCGAACGTGTTCCTCGCATTAGTCGTCACATTATTTTTAAACCAACAGCACACAAGGTAATGCCACTTTAATAATCATATTAGCCTTTACATCTCACTGTCTGCATAACTCTCCACTTGCCTGACTGTCACATTGAGTAGTCTCGTTAATGACAAATACAGACATGAATTAGCCTCTCATGAGTGTCAGACAGAAAATACCGATTATAGTTGAAACTGGAAGGTTAATCCTGGAGTAATTGAGTGTACTGCAAAAAAGGTGCACTCAATTAAAGGTGGCGGATAAAATGTGAAGGTTAAACTAAAAATCACAAACAATAAACAAAATAAAATGTATGATATACTTTTAGTTAAATGATCAGTTCAACCAAATTCCCTAGTAAGAGTATAGGATTTCCAAGCTATAACTTGTTAATTACGATCTTTAACTTAACAAAATATTATGTTATTCCATCACTCAATAGTGGTTTTAAATTGCTCATTTATTTACTTTTCTAATTTTGTTCTCATTTTAATAAGTATCTCTCTATGCAGTATAATCTAGCTGGGAATTAAGGCATATAATTAAATAATGGCATTTACATTTCATCTATGCCCACGTGCTATGGCTTTCACTGCTTTCACTCTGTTGATTTTAAACATTTAGGGCTTGTGTACTGTTGAGCTTACCACATCTAGATGAATTTCTAAAAATATAGATACAAAAAAAAACAAAAAAAAAAACAATATCAAATATGTAAAAAATATGTTAAGTTATCAAAGAGAAAAAAAAGCATGAGGTGGAGTCCAACAACATCCAGAGCTGTATACACATGCCACAACAACCTGAAGTGGCTGATTTGGGAATTATATGATGTTCACCTTCATAAAAAACTAAGTGAACCTGACATTTTGCAGGATGTCCAGTTTGTGAGGCTGATTAACTATTTATTGAGTGAGTCAAGGTTACAATTCACTCTGTAATTTGAGAGTGGGTCCCGCCAGCCTGATAATTACTGATGTAGGCAACAACTCACACACTAACATTTACCTTAATGTTCTTGTCACATCAGCCTCTCAGCAGGCAGAGACTAAAAAGGGTTTTAAGGCCCTTTCAGACCAGAAAGCAAAAAAAAAAAAAAATCCAAAATCCAAATCCTGCACAGGTCTTACTAGGATTGGACAATGGCAGGCTCAAAAGCTCTGCATCTAGTATCAAGAGCTCAGCATGGTTAAACTTCAGTGGCAGAAAATGGGAAAATCTGTGCTTGTTCACATGGCAGGCAACCGTATCCCCCCCTCCTGTGCTCCTGCTGTCAGGATGGGCAGCAAACCTAATGCCAGGCTCTCAGTGACATGAATAGATTGCAATTTGCTATGACTAAGTAAGAAAACACCATTCAAAAATCACACTGACATTTGTAGAACTGCAAATTACTAAAAGTCCAAACCTACAACATATTCTTGCACTGTGTGTCGTGCAACTCATTCTATTTGTCTAGACAGTAGTGGTAAAGCTTTAAAAAACAATCTAGTTTTAGTGTCCTTTAACAAACACAATTTCCCTTAGGCCAAAGACCTTCACAGGTTAAACACCGGCAGCTTGTCAATGAGGCTAGTCAAGTGGTTGTGACTAGTACAGCTATGGCTTTAATAATAGCAGGACAGGGAGGGCGAATAGGAAAAATGTTTTGTTTTTTGTTTTTTTTTTAGAGAGAGCAGAGATCACATCCAGAAAGTTGGAAATACAAGAAACTGTTGGTAGATATTACAGATAAGCTAGGAGCCACAATGATGCTGCTAAGTTTGTAAAACATTAAAAAAAAAAAAAATGTTCACATTGTGTAAAATCATGAAGGGTTCAAATACTGCTCGAATGCTGTACTGTACATACTCATTTTTCTTGGAATATAATTATAAAACAGATCTTTCACCTTTTGAGAGTCTGCAGTGAGTCACAGAAGCTAGTGGAACACCAGCTAACCTCAAGTTAGCGTCACAACTTTGGCTCTTTATGCTCATTTGAATTTAATGCTTGGATATAATAAATATACTTGATCACTTTTAGACATGAATTGTCTCAGGTAAACAGTTTTTTTATGGCAGAGGTCATTATATCTTGATTAAGAGACAGCTAAGCAAGGAGGGATTTGATGTGAAGTTGCTAGCATAACACTTCTACCTCAGACTGGGTAAAGCTAGCCGGATGTCTGCCACTGCTTTCTCAACAGTTCCACATGACCGGGCTAATTACAGATAGATTTAGCCCATTCTTAGTTTGGTTCCCCTCCATTAACCACACAGAGAGTTTAATAGTAAGACTTTAAAGTTTACATTACCTCTGAATGGTGATGCTGACTGCAGGTCGGACACAGGGAAATGAAAAATTTGTAGAAACTTGGCTTCAAGCTACCTGGAAAAGCATGAAGAAAAAGTGAACTCTCACAACTTCACCAGGTAAGTAACAAAAAGACCAAACATGAAAGATAACTTAACAACACTCACTGGAAGAGTCTGCACTTTGGTCAGGAAACAGTTTCAGCCTGAAGGCCTTTTGTGAGGGTATTTACTGGTCGTTTAAACGCACCGCCAAGATGGCCGACTCCTAATCAAAAAGACAACTACGGTTAACACCTGACCTATCTCTGAAGAATGCCCCGCCTCCAGCACAGACATTTCAAAATAAAAGTTCACAACAAAATATTATACCAGGAAATACACAGTCACAGAATATTGTCACAGAAAGAAATTAAATGCTTAAAATCTAAAACAGTAAATAATAAGATAAGACAAGACAAGACAAGACAAGACAAGACAAGACAAGACAAGACAAGATAAGACAAGATAAGATAAGAAAAGAGAAGATAGCCCTTTATTGGGGACATTTCCAGTATGACATCAGCAAAGTGGACAGCAGGCAACAAAAAAATGTCAATAGCAAATATTCAAACTTAAACAGAAATAACTCGAAAATAACTATAGAAACAAATTAAAGCTCCCTCAGAGACAGAAAAAAAGCTGGTTCAATAAATACTTACAACCATGCTCTTTACTTATTTTTGATCTGTATATAACTCAAATTTAAGAGCAACTTCTTTAATTATCTTTTTTTGACTGTTTATGCAATTTAGTCTTGACACATATCTCACTGTTTATTTCCAAATATTGTGTGGATACACTAACTGAGTAAGGCATCTGTTAAACACTAGAATTATCTTTTCTTGGTCAAAACCTACAAAAAGTAGGTGGAAACCAAGCTTATCTTTCTGTAAGTAAATGCCATACAGTGCTTTCCATTTGCATTATACTGCAGCTCCTATACGATATAACACCCACTTGTATTTGAACTTGAATACCCCCTCTGTCAACTCACAGACATTAGAAGAAAAATCACCTGTCAAATGCTCTTACAATGCTCAATTTGGGATGTTTACTGGATTCTAGGAGTTATTTTGTGTGTGCTTGTTTTTTTGTGAGTGTTCCTGTGAGTGTTCTTATACCCACTTTCCCTCAATCTACCCTGTCTACTTCTACTTCAGTTGGTGATTTTTTACATGCCTCAAGAAACCCAGAGAAAGAGGTATATTGCATTCAGGTGTTCCCTTACTTAAATGCAACCTTTGTGTAGTTTTTTTTTTTTAAATTTTGGTTTAGGCCACAGTTCCTATTTTCAATGAAGGAAAATCGTAATGACAGTAGCATGTTTCAAACCTTGTGCCAACAGTCTGGGGAGGGTTCTTACCTCAAGAAATTGTTTACAGAGTTTGGTGTAGAAGATCTTTATTGGCCTGCACATAATCCCAACGTCAAACCCATTAAACACCTTTAGGATGAGTTGGAACACCAACTGCAAGCCAGGCTTTCTCCCAACAAACACCTTTAGGATGAGTTGGAACACAAACTGCAAGCCAGGCTTTCTCCCAACAAGAGTGCCCAACCTCAGGACTTGTGGCTAAAATCTCTGCAGCCATATTCCAAATCCTGTGTAAAAGCCTGTCAGAAGAGAGGAGGCTGTTATAGCAGCATATTAAAGCCTGTGGTTTTGTTCACATTCTTTTGGCAATGTATTATAAAATATCTGGTAGTTATGTTGTGTTGAGACAAAAAGAAGGTGGGGGTATCTGGGAGGCAAACAGAGCAACCTTTTACTATTTCAGAGTGCAGCCCCCCTGAAAAACTATGTAATTTTGATATTGATAACGGTCACTCGTTGCTTTAATGTAGCCTTTAGCCTCAAAAGTGAGAACAATGTTTTTATTGTAAGAAAATCCTTTTACCTCTTAGCAGGATAAACACAGCATGGGTTATCATTCCTGCAGGGCTACACATTAGATAATGTGATCAGACAGTAGATTAGATGGTGGCTGGAGGCTGCAATGATGCCACAATCTCTTCTCCATTCACATCTTTTTTATTCAGTATAGTGTCTATGCACTGGATGAGACACGTTTTGTTAAACCTGACTGAAATGACTTGCAAGAGGAGAATGTGGGTCCAACCTTTTTCTGTTTAGTACTGTTATTTTGTTATTTTCTGTTGTCTGAATTTTTCAAAGGGACGTAAACTAACCTACTCAAAGCAGTTATTAGTTGCGATGAAGGTTGAAAAAAAAATCTAGTAAGACAACAAAGTGTGTCATTTTGCAAGATTTTCAAAAGGTAAAACAAAAGGTTGAGAGACAACAACAGGAAATCATTTTCTGTGACTGACGTGAGTGAGAGAGTGGTGTGATGCACGGCAATAATCATACTCATCATGGACTGTGTTTCTATAGGCAGAACTAGCAGTCATGTCCATCTCATGTATTTCAGTCTACAGGCAAATACAATGATTATGTGAGAAATGATGGGAGTCATGTATTGTTATGGAACAATGATGAGTACAAGAACTGTCTATGAACTCAAAGGGCTTGACTGTTTACTGATCACTTATTCTACCTCATTTACTCAAGGTTATTCAGCAGATAGCTAACATAAAAGCACTACCACAGATTAAGCACGTGTTACTACATATTACAATGTGATGAGTTTTTACAACAGGGGTTAACAGGGGTTAGAAATATCTCGATACAGAGTTAATGAGTTGCTAAATTTGTTATAAAGGTGGCGTTTTTTAAACATCTAGGTCACATATAGCCGTTGTTTCAGCAGGATTAAAAGAATATATTTCAGTATAGTTAAGATGATTTAAAGAAGTCTAAGAACCTTAATTTTTCAACCAAGGGTGGTTTGTAGAAATATTATGTTTTACTTATGTTTAGGGCCAATACTGACTAAAAAATTCTATTAAGCATTGAATCACTATTTGTATACCTTTGTGTGCCTTCTACAGGTGAATACTATGCAGGCAATTCCAACTCTCTGCTGTCTAGCCCAAGCTCAAGTGCACCCCCAACTCCTCAAGTCCAACAGCAAATTGGTGTCCAGTGACAACACCTGGTACTTTGGTTTTGAGATCCCCTGGAGTTAAGTACCATCAGAGATTGCTAGGAAGCTTGAAAACAAGGAGCATTCAACAGGACATAAGAAGTGAACTGATTTGCCTGATGGTGGGGTGAATTCACCAGGTAAAGATTGTTTCAACTTTTCCTCTGTCGTTCAGAGATGTGATTCAAGATCAAGTTGTAGGTGGTGGTTATGACTATCTTACCAAGCAGCTGCAGAGCAGAGTTGATAACATGATGATGGGAAAAATCTCCCTTTATCTAAAAAGCACAAATGAGGGATAAGACCTGAGTTCCAAGATGAGACTGGATATATATGGTTGTATAAATTGGTAACCAAAGTGGCTGCCACCAGATGAAACCGTGGAGACTCAGAAACCTACACAAGAAGAAAAACAGAAGCAAAGACACCAGTATTGAAGAGAAAATTGTGGCAACTATCTACACTCAGAGGAACAACATAATAAGTGGAATGGAAACCCCTGTTCTAGTGAAAGAGTGGCCATATGTGTTTAAGATGTGCAGTATGATCGCTCACTTCAAATAACTCATGGCTATGGATGTTGACAGATGATCTGTTGAAGTAAATGTGGAAGAATCCTTTCATACCTCATGCTCATGAGAAGAAGAGCAAACCAGGGGACATCCCAGCAGGCATGGAAATGGCGTGAAGCATCTAGGTGCTGATCTTCTTGGATGTCTTCTTTCAAGGAAGACCAGTGCAAGATGTTCATGACAGTTGATGAGACATGTCTGCCAGCTGAAGTTGATCAACTTCCAAGCACGCCATGCATCGAAAGTGTCCAATTACTTTTGAACCCCTAAAATTTAGGCACCGTGTGTTTAAAGGGCTACATCTCCAACATAGCTTTTTGTATATTGATGTAAACTTACTCAGATCAAAGCTGAGACTTTAATTTAGTATCCATTCATTTATTTAAAAAAATAACTGTATTTACAAACCAATGCTTGTAATGTATGAGAGATGTAATCATAAGAGTTAATGGAAAGTCAATTTCAGTATTTCCCTTTGACTTCAAGCCGTATTTCAAGCGTAAAGTCAATCAATGGCTGGATCATCCACAGAATTTGTGATTATTAAAATGATCATTTGTAACACTACGTTCAAGTGTGCTTCTGCTGCCTTTTCAAGAATAATCCTGAAAATGGAACCAAAGAAGAGAAGAAAGAATCTAAAAAACAGCAGTGTCCATTAACCCCAAGGTCCTTTACTGATCACAAACATTACTAACTTTGAATGGAGAGAGTAGAATCCATCACACACACACACACACACACACACATACACACACACACACACACACAAACACACTCACATAGTCACAAGTCACGATCTTTCACAGACAGTTCACAAGTATAACCAAGTGTGTTCCACAAACCATTTCCAGTTGAATTTGCTTGTATTTGCAATGTTTAAATGTTCAAATGCACCACTGCAGGTTCAGTCAGATTTATTATTGTTTTATATATAAAATAAAATAACTGCATTTTATGTATTAACTGGATTACTCTCAGTGCTCCCAATAGCCAGTCTGACTATGAGTCTGGCTATGAGTCTATAGTGCAAACAACAATAAAATCAGAAATGGACCTTCACTGTTGGTGCTCACTCTCCTGTGACAATAGCCTATTTACTTGTATTTTGACAGCAGGTTGTGCTATTGCACTTTGAGATTATTTTCTATTAAATATTGTGGTTTATAAATAAGTGTTTTGGCACGCCAGGCTGAGTGGCGCTATCCATGGTGCTGAAAGGGAGATCGCTAAATTAGCATTTAGCCGTATGTTTTGTTGTGTATGAGCATCCTCCATGTGTATACATGAGGAAAAGACAAGACACATGGTCAGATGGGAGAGTTGGGGGATGAGGAGGGGTTGGGGGGGGTTCACTCATACATGGTCCATCCTTATACTGGGTTTAAACCTAGTCTTGTTTTTGATTGGCTTGCATCACTATTGCATAACATTGTGTAACAGGGAACCCCACACAAAACTAAGGATTCATTTTCTTTATGTCTGTTATAGAACTCCATGTTTTGCGTCATTATTGCTTACATATTATCCCCACACCACAAGAGGTTGCATAACACACAAAAGAAAGGGGAGGAAATGTTTGCATGTCGCTGAATCTGACAGCACAGCAAATTAAAGCAGTGTTTCCAGAGTGTCTATTGTGAATGATGCCCTCGAGTCAAGGAGAAGTGATTAACACAATGCTGGCTTTAAAGAGTTTTTAGACAGGGCAGCGTTTCTAACTCACTGCTATTTAAATACTGAACTAATATATTTTAGGAGCACAGACTCAAATAAAAATGAGAGTACATAGATAAATAGCATTCCATTATCTGCAACAGAGGCCATGGATGGATAAGAGGCCTTTTAATAATCAAATTTCTTCTACGTTTTTGTTGCTATCATATTGTGTTGTGACAATTAGTCCATATTAAATACTTATATTGAAAGCATTGATCAAAGTTCACACATTCATTAACATCCCATTTAATTATTAAATGTCTTTTTTCCTGTTTTATTATGTCAGTGGTCCTACATCACACTGTGAGAATGGTTCAAACATGGCTGTTGTCACGGTCCAAAGATAGGCTGGGACGACAAAATTCTGACAGTGCCAGAAATTTGGGATGACCATCTCACTATGTGACTGCTGCAATGACCTAAGTCTACAACCAACCAATAGGAATGCAGCATGAAATGACACACTAATCAATTCCTTGCTTAGCTCCATTGTTTATCACTATAAATGGTTGACTCATGCAGATGAAGGCTCGTCTTGTATATTGACAAGTTTATTTATTAGATCCATGTTTCACAGTGTGATCTGCAATAAACTAGACTGCTGAAACGTCAGCCTGTTAGATTCCATGGTGTTTGACTTTGCCTTGCTTTTTGTTTTTGGCATTTTTGCCTACCCCCTGCCTAGTAATGTTTCCTTGAATTGGACTGGATCTATCTGTGTATGACTACCCAATCATTCAGTAAAGACTTTGCCTTTTTGAACTTTAATCATCTCCTATTGTGTTTCTCAGCACCTGAATCTTTGTTTCTTTCATATTTGTCATTGTAACATTGAACGAGTAGTTTAAAAATAAATAATCATGTTTTAATATTGTATTGTGAAGTTTTTTTGCTTTTCAAGGTCAGCTTTCATCAGCTGATGAGATAAATCAGGAAGGATTTTCTTGGCAGCTGAATACAGACAGGAAACTGTTGTGTTGTGTCTTCAAGTCAAGGGCCAGGAAACTTTTAACTGATGGTGAAGTAAACAAACAAGCTGTCGGGCAGAGAGCAGGCGAGACTGCCATGGTCAGAATGACAAATGTCTGAGTGTCACCACCTGCAAAAAGAAGACAAAAGTGTTCTTGAACACATCAAACTTTATTTTTCCCTCCTGCAGATTTTTTTGATCATTTATTAGGAGAGAAGAGAAGGAAACTTTTCCTCAACATAACTTCTTAGGATAAGTGCTTTCAACAGACAGTGAATGATGCTATCTTAAATCTGTAAACCAGATTTTAAACAGTAATATAGCAGCAACAACTATTTTCTATATAAAGATATAGTGGAGTAATGGCAACTTGAGTAGAGAATGAAGTGACATGCCTTCTATGTCTTTTGTAATCTGAGTTTTTTCTGTTCTTTGTTTTGGTACACGGGACCATAGCGCATGCATGTTAGAGCATTTGAGTCCTTCCTGTTAAACCATTGGTCCTCCCCACATTTATAAACACATACCATCTACACGCAAGATGGTACAGTGCAGTAAACAGCTATAAGGTGAAAGCGACCCTCCAGAGTTTCCTCCACAGAAGAAACCATGTTATTATCTAAAAAGGCCTCAGACAAAGAAAGAGATAAGACCAGAGCACAGGCGAACTGGTCATGGGGTCTACCACTTCAAATCCCTAGTTGGCCACTGGACTGTCAAAACATCCATACGTTTTCACGAGCTCCGCCAGTGTCATTCTTGCAGCTGGTACCAGTGGATAAGTCAATGGCTGAATTTCTTTCCCAGTCCAACTGTGTAGCCAATACTGGTCTGGCTTTACAGAGATGGTGTTTAGTACCAATTAGTGATTGATAGCATGCTAACATACTAAATCTATCTGGTAATTGCTAAACATCAGCATGTTAGCATTTACCTCAAACCACCTTTGTACCAAAGTACAGCTTCACAGAGCCGTTAGCGTGGCTGTAAGCTCTCTTGTTTCACTAATGCACAATCAAATGTGTTTGAAATTAACTCCAATAATAAACATGCATATTAAAATCCTTTTTGTGCCCCTAAACTCCCAATGTTTGTGCCAATATGAGTGCTGGTAATATTGAATTATATTATTTAATTATATATAGAATTAATTTTACAAATCATTAATACAAAGTATTTTACAAATCAGTTGCACTCACTAGTTTCCTGTCTTTTCATAACAAATCAATAAGCCTTGATGCCACTGAGGCATTTAATTCAATAAACTTCCAGAGTCTTTCTGCTTATTCCTAGCATCATTAAGGGACTTATTTCTGGTGTGTATGATATACTGTACCAGCTGGGGTGCTGCATGCAAATGAATTTAAATTGCAAATTAGTTTGACATGAAATATGCAAGCTAGTTTGCCACAGCAATAGGTGTTGTGTAGCACATGGTATGTACCAACAAACAACACGCCTGCAGGAACATTCAAATCTTCTTTCTCTTTCTAATCTCCTCCTCTTTGATCATGATTTCCCAGTAAACAACAAACAGTATGTAATGTTTTCACACAGCTGTGATGCCTTCAGTCATGTAGCTGCTGAATATAAAAGTTGATTGACAAGTTAAATCACAGAGGGGGCTTATTGTCTTAATCTAATTTCCTTGTCACTATTGTCTGTAGCTCCACCATCACAGCAAGAAGACTGTCTGAAAGAAGCCAGTGACAACAAAGAAAACAATAACATTTATTTATTGATTCATAGGTTATACATTTCATGATATAATAGCGATATATTATTATTGGCAAAGATACTATAATCCAATTGCATTTCTATACATAAATACAAAATCTGAGGTAGGGCCTCAAAGATTGATGACATTGAAAATAAATAAATGCATTTCACATATATGATATATATCTTCTTCTTTCTTTTTTTAATCTTTTTTTTTTACATCTCACACATATTTTAAAACATATTTGTTATATATCTACTCTCTATTTTCAAATCAAAGGATGTCATGGGCTGTTGGAGGCACATATCTATATCCATAGGCAGCAGTACCTCACATTAAACACACAGAAATATATGACATTACTCAAGTAATTAGAAATTTAACCTATGCATTCATAGGTCACACAATAAAGTGCCCAAATGACACAACAGACGTAACAATAGGAATACCGGTACCATATGAGACAGACGATAAGCTATTCTGTGGTGTTATTTTTGAAATACATACAATATTCTACCATTAGAGGACATCTATAAGGCCAATGGTTACCTGAAGATGTTGTGTAACGTATTGGCAAACATCGAGGAACACTACATGGGATATGAATGGCAGTATCTCAACCTCCTATACGCAGATGACACATTCCTTTTTTCTTCTAAAGTTTGTTTTTCTGTTTACACTAAAACCCTAGTTAAAGTATTCTTTCTTTGGTTACCTATACTGCCCAAAGTTGACTTGCAGGCAAAGCGAATTGACAGTTACTCTTTTTTTTTGTTTTCGTCTTCCTTCCTCTGTAAGAAGGACAACAGCAACCCTCTGTTTCATCACATTATGTAGAACAAAAAGCTCCCTAAAGTAAACATGCATGGACTTATACTATTGAGAGAGAAAGGACAAGGTTTACTATACATGGACATTGAGTTACAGCAACACAAACTGCACATGCAAGCTCTTCAGTGTTATATTTTATGAAGCAATGTGGTTTTAACTGAACCCTAATTCGATTTTTTTTCTCAAAATAAAAGCAGACGAGCCCAGAAGAAATGGAAACACGGGGACACAAAAGACAAAATTTATAGCTATTTAGTTGCAGCCCTGAAGGAAATCATTAAAATCAATCTCAGGGCATGAAAGGATTTTTATCATTCAAGTCTTACTACAAAGAGTTAAGGTTCAACAACATCCAACACATGATTTGAAATGCCAAACTGCTCCTTTGGCCTACACTGCTCTCAAATGAGCGGTTGCCATGGGATTGAATCTTTTGAAGCTTATCAGTGTTAAAAGTTTGTTTTACCCAGCTCAAGTTCACAAATGTTGGTCTAAGATCCTCACATCCACCACAAATGATAAAGAGGAGCATCAGGCCGAGGCATCCTGGGAAAAAAAAAGCCCTGTAAAATCTCCTCTGCTTCTTTCTCTCAGCAATCTACTCTGAGACTGGCCATGCAAACATCTGACTGACAGTTACATGGAGTTTGGTGAAACTAATACAGAGACGACACACACACACGCACAAGCACACACAGACATACTTGTATTTTTTGATCACATTTGAACAAACAGAGCTAAATGCACTAAGTCTTAACAAAAGCAACACTGTGGAGCAAGCAAGCTATTTAATAACAGGGCTTTTGTGCTCATTAATTGATTATGTTTTGTTTTCAAACCGTAAAACCTCTAAAATCGTATCTGTGCTATTATCATGTCAAGACTATGAAAGGACATGGCTTAGAGAAATAGTTAGGGAGACCCTTAAACTCTGAGCAAATGTTATTGCATCCATACCTGCAACCGCCATTAAAAACACTTAAGCCACTCTGCAGTTAAGGTCCTGCAGTGTTAAAAGCATAATAAAGCCAATCAGGATTTTTTTTTTTCTCGTCAACATGAAAATGCATATCCAACTGACCGAAGCTTGGAAAGGACTAATTGCTTCTAAGTGGAAACATGGTGTTACTTTGAAGGTGATTGGCCGACGGCCCACAGAGTAAAGGCTGGCTGCCTGTCATGTCACATTTAAAAAAGGGCTACAAAGCAAGTCTGAGATTACTCTTACACCCTCCAAGAAACGCGCTTACACTAACTCATTTGTGCTGATGTTCTCTTAACTGCCCGACTTAAAGGGAAATGTTCAATATTACAGTAATTTGACTGATTCTGAAGGATCACAGTGTGAGCAAGGCGACCAGAAAGTTGCTGACAACCTTTCATTTTCTGCATACGCAAAAAAAAACCAACAAAAAAAAGAAACAAAACAAAACAAAAAACAGATCAGTGTATTGACGATTAAGAAACTGGCGAGAAAGCCATTTCAATTTCTAGCTGATTACAAGGCATTCAAAATTAGATTTTTTCATTAATCTTAACTAATCATTGTTTTCGATCTAACTATGTTACAAACATAATGGAAAGCAGGATACTTAATTTAGTGCTGCACACAGTTGGTGAAAACAGCTTAATTCACTTATACATCCTGTATAATAATCGCAAAGGCGCATTTAAGCAGCAGTAAGCAAAACGCAAAGTGTTGCTGCATTGAGGTCATCAGGAAGTAGTGTTTCGATTCTGATCTTCTGCTACACACTTCCATATACTGCTTCCATTATAATTTAGCATTAGGATGGCTCTACTCTCTGTTTCCTATGTACTGAATGCAATTGTTCCTACAACTACCGGAGTAGTCTGATGGAATCAAGTATACCTGAGACCCTGTTTTCATGAGGACACACAGAGAAGCAAAGAGGCATAAGTCTGAAATGGCAAAGAGGTCTCCGGAGCTCTACCACAAACAACAAGAGACAAAGTACACTTCCAGGAAAAGGAGGCGGCCATTTTCTAGTCTAATCTTCATCTACTCACACGTAGCAGCTGCTCCTAATATTGTGAGAACGCAACAACACACACACTTACTACTTGAAGATAGCTTTTTTTTGAGAGGTGTACACTTTGTACAAGATATTACACAGCTAGCAAGAGAAACATGGGGTTAAGAGAGGCACAGAGCACACACACATACACTCTGTCAGCATCTGTCTCGCTAACTCTCTCCTCTGCTGGAGGCAATACATATACATATATATGTATCTATCTATATATATATATAGATATATATATATATATATATACATATATGTATGCATAATAAAATGGTTTCCACAGATCGGTAGACAAGTTCACAACACATACAGTGATAAATACACCATCTAAAATATATCCACGGAGTGACCATCAGGTCAGGCTTCCGAGACTTAAAAAGGTCATCTACTAAAGGAAGGATAGGCTACCCTAGTGGTTTCCTACATTAGGAATGTGCTACTTTATATTCTAGGATAATACAGCAGGAATACGACTTACTAAATAGAGAAAGAGAGAGGGTATCACAAATGGTCCCTCAGGTTCAGAGAGAAAAATAGACCCAAGCCTCTATCGTACTGCAGAGTCATCCAAGGCCAAAGTGTATCTACTGAACGTGGTAATCAGGATGCATTCGCTACTCTACTGGGACGTAGGAGGCACAAATTGCAGATCTTGTAATCTATTTTTGACAAACCAAGAGCGACTGAGCAGTAGCTAGTGTGGATATACATATGTACTGCTGGAGAGGAACAAAATGTGATAACAGTGCTTACTGTGGGGGTTTTTTTCCCTTTTTTCCAAGGCAGTTGATATTATTTGTATCGCCAATGGAATTTTTTACACAGATGGAACAAAATACAGATCCCCGCCGAGCTCGTTCACCCGTTGTTACTCTGTCGTTCAATTTTCTTTTTGTTTTTCCTGTGTCTGCTTTCAGCAAGATGATTCATTATCTTTACACAACCGTATGATGGCACACACACACACACACACACACACAGACACACACACAAACACGCATACACACATGACTCCATAGGGAGCAGCCATGGTGAGTCTAATATTGCAAGTGCAGTCTGAGCTGTGTCATTTTATGGCACAATTTTTCTCTTGGAATAAAGATCCCTGGGAAGGGCTCTGGAGTAATCAGTGGTCATGTGTGGGAGGCAATGATAGCCCATTAATTGAGTACAAAGCAGCAGCGGAGGAGTAGACTCCACCTGGGCAGTCACTCCTCCCTGAGAGAAGAGAGGAAGTGGTGGAGAAAAAGAGGAGGAGAGGGAGCCTGTTTCCACAGGGAAGAGAACAGGAAGCAAAGAGCGGGAGAAAGAGAGAGAGGAGGAGGGAGAAGAAGAGACATTGCCCCCCTCCTCCCAGGTGTCCCCCTGCAGGGGTTGGAAACGGCGGGCGTGGTGCTGGCGGGATGGCTGCTACTGATAGGAGCCGAGCTGGAAGTCCTTTGGGGGCAGTTTGAGGCCCAGGGAGCTGGTTCCCAGAGGGTCCATCATGTTCTTGTAGCGTTCTCCGCGGTGCTTCATCAGGAAAGGACCCCAGTCGGGCTGAGGGGAGCAGACCAGCTTCAGACGCTGCAGAGGGGAGAGGCAACACACAGCAGGTTTACACAGGCAGAGCAGATACATCACGATATCTGTGTATTGATGGGTAGGGGCACAGAAGAAACTAGATCGTTAAAGCTTTTGTGCTCTGTTTTCATACCATCAAAGCCAAACATTTGAAGAACTGAACTAAGCCTCCTCGCGTATATATTGGGTGTTTATTCCTTTAACTTCTGGTTTATGTTTAGTAACAGACAGGCCTCAAATATCTATTAATTGTAGGGATGAAGGTTCGATTTCTGGCATCTTCTGTCCACACTAGAGCAAAACTCTGACAGCCCCAGTTGCTCCCATCCTCATGGCCACAACCTTGGATGACACTGGGTGTAAGAATGTGTGTGTAAGAATGTAAAGTTTGATATACCACTGCTATTTAAATGTAGTCATTTACCATTTATATAAAACTGTACATCATATTTCATTTACTGCTGAGAATTCTTACAGTCCTCCTGTTTGTGCTTCCCTTTTTTCCCTGTCACTGTTAAGGTTGTTCCTCTTGTGTCTACTCTTATGACCCTGAGATGATGTGAAGACTAATTAACGCCATGTACCATGTACCATGTGTGGGATGTGCAGTTGTTTTGAATTAATACCGTACAATATCCCCGTACTTAATAACAAACACGCTGATAATTATATATTCATTACAACTGGGCAAAAAACAGAAATGAAAATGGTGGAGGACAGTCTGTGATTGAGGCCTGTCGTCAGAGCCGCTGAGCGAAGAGAAACATCAGGACAGAAAGCCACAATCATCATCATCCATTAATCTGAGTACAGTATTTAAAAGAGACCCATCAGACTCCCAGAGAAATATCCAAATTAATACGCACCCAGCAGCCCGCCTCTCCCTGCTAATGAGCGAATGATGAGACTATTGATTTCTCTGACAGAGTGTGTGTGGGGGGCAGTGTGTGTGTGTGTGTACGTGTGTGTGCGTGTGTATGTGTGTGTGTGTGTGTGTGTGTGTGTGCATGCGTGCGTGCGCAGGAGACAAAAACAAAACATACGTGAGGCTGTCTCGTCACGGCTTCGTCTCAATTATTACCTCGATTATGGTGCCGGGGGCGAGGTGCATCTTAACTACGAACATGATGGGGATCCAGATGACGGAGCAGATTACCATGAGCCAGCCCAGAACCATGGACCAGGTGGGGTAGGTGTAGTCCTCATACGTCATCACCTTCCACTGGTACAGACTCAGTCCCAGGATGCCCTGCACAGACCAGGGAATCCAAGAAAACGTACTTTAAATGAGACGCCCACTGCCGCAGCGTCACTTCAGCTTCTGTTTACTGGTCTGCTCCACAGGTAAAAAAAAAAAAAGCTGCCAAATGTAGTTGTGTTTGCACATTTATCACTCACAAGGACACGGTTCACTGCAGTGTACAGAGTCAGCAGAGGACAGCCTGTGTAGCTAGAGAGCAAAACCTGTGCATGTTGTGTTGTATGTTTACAACGCAACCTACACATCTACAGCAGATCTGACAGGAGTAGCTATTTCTACATGTGATGAAAAGGTTTTGAAAGAAGTCAAAACTCCAGCAACACAAGCCGTACAGAGAGGAACTTGTATCGAGCTTGTGGCCTTCATCAGGGTCATGGAGCTGAAACACATCACATGCTGGATTTTTTTTTCCTTTTACCTCTTTACACTTTTACCTTTCTCCATGCACCTTGGAAGTAGCTGAAGTTGTGCCAGAAACCTCTACTACGCTTCCACACAAAAATATTTTGAATCATGTAATAATAATAATAATAATAATAATAATAATAATAATAAAATCACTAGTTTCCTTTTGAGGTTCACTGAAAACTGTCGGAGCGTCACTGTTAAGCTGGAGAGAATAACCAAGATGACTCCAACCTTTATCTATCACTTTTTAAATCTTACATACAGGTTTTCCTAATTGGGGTACAACTCTCCCAAGTTTTCTTTATTCCCACAGATAAAAATGCGTTTAAAAAAAATATTCAGGTATCAGCCTGTGGATGTCTACAGATACTCACACTTTGAGTTTTGTTTATTTGTTTTTGGCGTTTTATTCAAATGCTTATTGAAGGACTAGTTAAAAAATTCCGAAGGTTTTGAAGGTAAACTTGAAGAGTTCAATATAAATAATGACAGAAAAATCCACTATCCTACTGAATAATTTGTAACATCTGCATCCTTCAGATTCAATCCTCATCGGTATCAATAAAAAACACAGTTTTTTCTCAAATGGCCAAATTTTCTTTGTTCGACTGCTGCAGCCTGATGCTATTGAGCTGTGTAATGATTTTCTGCACTGACTCTACAACAGATTCTTTTTCTCCAATTAACTGCTCTGATCTCAGGACACATAGCTAAACCTAGTGCACTGTTCCTTATAAAAGAAGAGGTTGGATGATGAAAATGAGACCCTTCTTTTTAACTATGTGTCAAAGCAGAGACAAAAAAAATCCTATCTGTTTCCTATCTTCATAAAGATTTGGCCGAGAATGACTCGAATGAGAAGCAGAAAAGGAAAACAAACAGACAAAGGGAGGCAGACAGAAATAGATTAGCCCGGGGTTGTGCATCAATGAGCTCCCGGAGGAAATCGGATCTCCCTTGAGAGCAGCAGGATGGCCAGCCGGCCTGAGTGCTGCTCCATTTGTCATCGTCACCTCTGCTTCGGAGCTACAGTGCTTTCCACTGGAATTACTAACATTAACAGTTGCTGGTGTCCAACACTGACATGCTGGTAAACACTGTGCATTGGAATCTACAGCTTGTGCTGCACAGCACGGGACAAATAAGTGGCCGTGTTACAGGAAATGTTTTCTCTAGAAATTAATGTATATGTGTGTTTACGGCAGATGAACTGACGTCACACTAACAGTTGTGGGATTGTTGTGAACACAAACAACTTGAGACTTGGTGACATGATAGGAATTGGAAGGGAGAAATAATTTTCTATTTCAGCGTAACAGGAGCAATTTCTCCCCTGTTCCTTTCCAATTGCAAATCAATGAACTTGAGAGGCGACAGTGAAAATGGAAACATTTTAAGCTGCACATGTCAGTGTGTGTCTGTGTGAGTGTGTGAGTGTGTGAGTGTTTGTCAGAGAATGAGATGAGCAAAAACAAACATGCCGTCAGAATAGTTGGAGTCACAAAGGCCCAGCAGATTCTCCAGAATCGGTTTGGCTGGAAACCAATCATCATTTCAATGTCCTCGCAAAATCTCTGCAGACCTGCAAAGAAAAAGAGAAAAAAAAAGAGAAATCAAACAAAAGTAGAGAAACCGGAGAAAGTCAGAAAGAAAGAGACGCAAAGAGTGACCTGGGTTTAATAAGGTCCCTTCAAAAAAGGGATCGGCAAATTCAATCCATCCATATGAGTGTGTGTGTGTGTGTGTGTGTGAGAGAGAGAGAGAGAGAGAGAGAGAGAGAGAGAGAGAGAGAGAGAGAGAGAGAGAGAGAGAGAGAGAGAGAGAGAGAGAGAGAGAGAGAGAGAGAGAGAGAGAGAGAGAGAGAGAGAGAGAGAGAGAGAGAGAGCTAGATAGGGAGAGAGTATCAGTTTTGTCGTCCCTGAGAATAGGCGAGGGAGCAGATGGGTTTCATTCCTCTGCCTTTATTGACGGATAACAGTGACTGACATGAAGAGGCAGAGTCACAAAATCATTTCAATATGTCGCCTGTACTGATGCTCTGACAAAACTGAAGGGGAGCCGCTCGCTGTGCTCCTTGGTAACATCCTCCTGACACACACCTGAGCTCTCTGGCTGCGTGCGAGACTTACACATTACGACAGAGACACCTAGTGGTCACGGTCGGAAATAACAGTTTGTACGCAGCAGAGGGAGGGATGTGAGGAGGATCAGCCCCTTTTTACACAGACAAAATCAACTTGTTGTGTGCTTAGGTGTTTCAAATGTTTTCTGTTGAAGCAGTTGCAGCCAGTTTAAAGGTCGCATATTGTATATATCATAAAGAGAATATTATATTATATTATAAACTTATGTTGTGAATTGGCGCTATACAAATAAAAATTGACTTGACTTGACTGTAAAAGTAGATGTCCATGTGTTGTTTGATTACAGATCAGGTCTAGGTTCTATATTAATACTGTGAAAGTATCAAAGCCTCAGTCCACAGAGAAATGCACACAGCCTGTATTCAGAAACTGAGCCTTAAAACGAACTATCAGGATTTCTGTAACTTTGTGATGTCACAACAAAGCAGTCACCGCTCTCAGCCATGCCCCAAGCCCCGCCCACTTACCAACCATCCAGCCTGGCAGGTTTTGGTTTCTCTGAGTGTTTCCCTGAAATCTGCTATATTTTTATCGGATCATTCAGAAAACAGTCGGCCAATCAGAAGAGAGTTCTCAGAGCCCATGAAAACGGTTCTATCATGTCTACTGTGGCTCTACAGGAGCTTTAGCAAGTCTAGGAAAATGACTCAGGCGACATCACTCAGGTAGCTCAGTTTGAGCTTGAGTGATGTGACTACAAACTTTCGAACAGTAAATCTGCATCAGAAACTCGGGGTGTGGAGTTTGAAAACAGATTTAACCTAGACTGGAAAATCCATTCTTTCTTTTTAATGTGAGTTTCTATATTTATTACTTTTATGTATTAGACTAACAGTAGTATCAAGGCTGCACAGCCATCGTCCCTGTTGTCCCAAATCTCTCTACATAAATAAAGTGGTCCAATCCTCTCCAACTGCAAAAATCAAAACTAGATTATCCTTTCAAGATCAAATCAACATATTTTTGTCTCCCCCTGTCTCGATTGCTGCAATTCACTTCCCTGAATCACTCTTCTGTGTCTCAGCGCCACTTGGTCCATAACGAGGTCGCACAGTGCCGGCCAGTCTACACTGTTTACCCACAGAGCAACACATTCATTTTAAAATTCTTTCAATTACCTATAAAGCACTACAAGGGCTGGCCCCTCTGTTTAATTCTGAATTACTGAGTCCACTGATCCAATGCCTTTCAGTCGTCCTGAGATCTAGGCTTAAAACCAAAGGTGACCGTGCCCCCACCCTCTGAAACTGTCTTACCTTAGATATAAAAAATGCTGACTGAGTCGACAGTTTTAAGAAGCTGTTAGAAACTCCCCTGTTTCATATGTACTTTATGTCATAACGCACTTTACCCTGTAATGTGTGATTGCCCACTTTTATTCTTTTTATTGTTTTGATATTGTTACCTCCTGTTTTTTAATTATGTATGT
The DNA here is from genome assembly GCF_002260705.1 of Seriola dumerili. NCBI lineage: Eukaryota > Metazoa > Chordata > Actinopteri > Carangiformes > Carangidae > Seriola > Seriola dumerili. Next base: position 2,420,800 of record NW_019174266.1, read on the forward strand.
CTTAAATGTTTCCACTGCACACCACATTGTTTCCAAAGGTCCACAGGTTTCCAAAAGTCCTTTATAAATTTAGGTTTACTTACAATGAATTGTTTCTGCAAAGCAAATTTGTTTTGGGATAATAATAGAGTTGATATTTCCTGTAGTGTACACAGGAAGCCCAAAATATCAGGTTTGCACACAATACATCCCAGTAAATAAGAGGTAGACTGCCATGACATTTACTGAGCACATGCTCATGCCCCTCAGAGAAATAAAAGAGTAACTTTACACCCCCTGACATCTTGTTTGCTGACCCCCGGTAGTTTAACTTCTCACTTGATGCAGTGATGTAGAGGTATACTCCAGGACACTGTGACATCACTGCAGGATGTGGTTACAGGTACAAGAAACCCCACGTCTCACTACGCCCAGCAGAAAAAAAGGCTGTAAAGTTTCAAACAGAGAAGGAGGTGAAACACTGCTTTTAAGCTTTCTGATTTTAGTGACCGTGTGACCTTCCCTCTAATGTCACCCTCAGGACTCCTGCAAGAACATAAGAGGAAGAATTGCAGGAACAACACTGTGGGATGTAACGAACATTACAGCCTCTGGTGGGCCACTAACGGGGCTTCAGATGTCTCGTTGACCAAAGGTCATGAGATCAAACAGGATCAGCTGTACTCACCATAGAGGTAGGAAATCCCCACCAGCTCGAAGATAGCGATGATGACCAAAGAGTAGGAGGCGGCAAACGTATCCACCAACTGCAGCATGTACATCCCACTCTGTCACGAGCACACACACACACACACACATACACGCACAAACAAAACATTACAAAAACGATTCAATGCTCCATCGTACCCCTCCCCTCCTCCCTCATTTTCTTCCACCTCTGACTTGTCCGTGGCCATATCTTTCACACTGACTTGTACCGGATCATAAGAAATGACATGGATGAATCCTTCTTTAGGCTGGATTTCGCCTCTGAAGCTGTCTGTGGGGATTTTAAAAAACTCAGCCTTTCTTGTTCCACTCACCGACTCTGTCCTCTGAAGGCTGCGACTTCACTGTACATGCAGAGAATCTCTCAGCTTATTCAAAGAAAGAGTCGCGGGGCACGGGGAGAATGCTCAAGTGTCCCCCCGCGGTGCGACACCAGGGAGTAAATACAGTAGATTCAGTGCGTTTCTGTGTCCGTGCCGTACCTCTGTGATCATGGGGAAGCCCAGGATGAAGAAGGAGGCACAGCAGACCAGGGTGAAGAGTGGTTTGTGTTTCCTCAAGTATTTGGGGTACTCATCCGACACTGAGGTTACGATGGTCTCGATGGTGGCAAACTGGGAGGAAAAAGAGAGACAGGAAAATGTGAGGAGAGGGGAGGGAGGTGGGGATAAAGTTTAATCACATGTTTGATGATCAATGCAACAATCAAGACATTGCATGTTTGATTTTGTCTGAAAAATTAAATTAAATTATTTTAAATTCAGTTTTACAAAAAAAAAGCAGTAAATGCAGTTACAGGATGACCCCTGATTGGCTGTCTCCACTGCAGAATTACAGAAAATTGTCCAATCAGGCCAGTTTGCAGCAGCGTTTCCACTCTAAAGCCTCCAGTCAGCAGGTTTACCTGATTTGAATCAGAGCAGCTGCTGCTGTCAGCAACTTCAGCATCCAGTGTTGTGTGGCATTCGTCTTCAATTCATCCAATAAACACATTTTAACGTGATTATTTATTTATTTCCAAAACAAATAAAGAACATTATTCTGATGCTGAGCAAGAGAAGATTTGAAAACAAATTAGTATGAAGAATTTAGGCGACAGTGGAGGGACCTGACAGGTGGAGTCTGTCTGGAGACGAACAAATGCAACATGATGGTAAAAGGGGCTGAGAGCCCAGAGGACAGCAGCGGATGAATATATAAACAGGCAAATTGAGGGAGGTTGGTATAGTGTGTGTGGGTGTGTGTGTGTGTGTGTGCGATAGAAACCCACTGGCACCGAGTTATCTGCCACTTCTACGCTCTTCTCCTTCCTGCTGAACCCCCAAAACTAATTTCCCGTCAACATCCCAAGCCTATTACCGCCGAGCTGCTTCCTACAACAAAGCCACCAGCTCGCTCCTCTGAGCTGCCGCTGCCAAGGCAAAGTAACATCATCATTTACTGCCACTGTTGACTTGTGTCTTAATGTGCCGCTGTGCCCTCTGCTCAGCTCAGGATCACCACGGAGCACTTGAAGGAGTTGATGTTTTATATGGAATTGTTTGCCGAGGATTGTACCTGGAGATGCTCTGGACTTTAAAAACAACTCGGGGACTGACGTGTCTGTTGGCTGAAGTTACATCAGGAAGGAGTCGGAGCAGTAGCTGTCACAGTTAGGAGCTTTATACGTCAGAGCTGTAGTGGTGCATGGGTTGTACTGAAAATTAGTCTATTTAAAGCTACATTAGCTGTTTTTTTGGCTGCGTGAGGGCAGCAAAACTACCTAAAAAAATGTAAGTTATTATAGCAAACTATAGGCAAGTTACTATGGCAACTACCAATATTCACTCTCTTATTATCTCCAATTTGGTGTCTACCAACTCCTGAGGAAAAAATCTGACTCTATAGCTGCTAAATGCTCCAAGTTATTCATTAGCTGATTGCTAACTTTGTCTGTTTGTTGTTTTTAGAAGCGTACAGTGATAATTAATTATAGTCAAACACTGTAAAAGTCTATAAATATTGTGGTGGCAAACTCAAGCCTCTATACATGCCTCCAGTCTCAGTGACCTTTCCACTATTAACTAATCTACATTATTTTTGTGATTGTTGAGTCGATAAAATGTCAGAAAATACAGAAAAAAGTCCAAGGTGATGTCGTCAAATACTGGAACCACATTATTCAAATGTTCTTTAATTGTACTTAAACTTAGAGTTACTTCAGTGTTGTTGTTCCAAATCTTTAAGGTCAACTTAGTTGTTTCACTCACTCCAATCACACAGACCCCCCTCTGCTCAAGTACCTGGAGAGCTCGAACACTTTTGCTGAAATCAGTTGCAGCGGGTGGTGTGTTTGAGTTATTATGTTAATTGGGTCAATGTGTGCAGCGTTTATACATAGCTGGATGGCGCTACCAAGTTGAGTGTTTACTCTGGAACAAACTAAAGTCAAGAGACTCGTGTTTCTGACAGAAAGATTGATGTTGATGTTGTGAAACTTGCAGGTCTTCACCAACGGAAACACAGACTGTTTGGTGTTGCAGTCACAACAGGAAATGTTTTCCCACAATCAGCATCCAAAGTGAAAGTACAGATGCTTTTTAGAAATGCAAATTGATGACAGACACTCATTTGTATGAATTCATTGTCTAAATTCATTACTTTATTCTGATCTGAGACTACACTAAACATGTAAGCAGAGAAAACCAAAAACAAAAAGCTCCACTAATGAATATGATATTTACACTGAATCAAATGGCCACCTGAATGAGGTGCAATGATGGACCCTAAGAGAATCGTCAACAATTCTGCTATTCCACTGATATTCTAAGCCTCTGTCAGCTCATTGTTTTTGGTTGTATGGCACATTTAAGTTTGTCTCAGTCTTAGTGCTCTTATCATCCTCACTTCCTCCAGCTGTTTTTAGCAGAAAATGCACCAATAATCCCAGGTTAAGGTAGATGGAAACACACAGATCTGAAGACAGTGAGTTTTTCTGCTGCCAAGTGGGAAAAGAGGTTTGTTTTCTTCCCTTGTCCAGATTGAGATGAGAAAATTGATATGACTTTCATGCACTACAGAGCAGAGTCTGGTCGGTGTTTAGCCTCGCTTAGAACAAAGACTGAACCTGCTAGCCTCGCTCCATCAAAGGTTTAACATGTATTGTAGGTTCAGGAGTCATTAGCGTTAGCACTGGAGCTATTGCTTGACAAACTGCCACTGGATGTTGTAACTATGTGCAGCATCAGTCCAGTTCTGAGTTTCCAAAATAGCAGGAACAAACCCAGCTGACTTGGAGGGTTTAGTGGGTAGCTAGCATTGTAGCTAACAAGACATAGCATGTAAATAAAAACACTTTAGAGGCGTTGAAAGGATTTTTTGTTCTTTTTAACAGAGCTGCTTCCTGTCTTTGAGCTAAGTCAGGATGATCACATCCTGGATTTCCTCATTTATTCTGATTAAAACGACCAACACGTTCGTTTACAATGATTTTTCTTTACAAGCCGAATTCCTGAACGTCACATTGTGGTTTTTAAACCTTATAGAGGTGAAGCAGTAAAATAAATAAATGTAAAATAAATGTAAAATAATCTTTGCCCTTAAAGATTTGCCCTCATCATTATTATAAGGACAAATGAGGCACATAAAAGTAGAAAGACAACAATACAAACACACACACACACACACACACACACACATATTAAAGGAGCAGTAGTTACCATAGTATCAAGGCCAAGAGTCAGGAGCATGAGGAAGAAGATGATGGCCCAGAATGGAGACAGAGGAAGTCTGGTCAGAGCCTCTGGATACACCACGAACGCTATGCCTGGACCTGAAACACACACACACGCACACACGCACACGCACACACATTTATATAGAAATAGAAATGCACATACACTGTCTCTACCTCAGGTAAAAAGATTAAACGTGTTCAGGTGCGTCTCAGTGAGCAGCGCCGGCCTGCTGCTTCTGCCTGCTGGTCTGGTGTCTTACCTTCATCCGCCACCTTCTCTATCGGCACCTTCAGCTCATGTGCCATGAAACCAATGACTGAGAAGATGACAAACCCAGCAAATATACTGGTGGCACTGTTTGTACATGTCACAATAATAGTGTCCCTGCAGGGGAAAAGAGGAAAGAGACAAGAGAGAGTCTAAATAAGTGAACATCTCCTTTAGTTTCCGCAAGACTGCTGTAATCTTTAAAACATGATATAATTATTAAATGATATTATGCTCTTCTTTATTTAATACAGGACATTGCTGTCTCGTGTGCACACAGATAAGAGATACAACAGTGCCCTCTGGTGTTGGGAATAAAAACTGTCTGCTCTAAAAAGGCATTTACAGAAGGTGTACACGTACTTCATGTTGTTAAATGATTCTCTTCTTCTGCTGCCGCCTCAAAACTAGGGTTCAGTCAACATGTGTCAGACACAGTCAACAAAAAAGGAAATGAAGGATTTTTTAAAAATACTATTTGTTTTATTGTATGTTCATGTACAATGTACTGCTGTATGAGGGATGTCTGTGTGTGTGTATTTAGTGGGGGCTTTCCTGAAAGTATTCTTGTAGCTGTACCTGTGCACTCGACTGGAATTTGTTTCCAGAAAAATATCAATAAATACAAAGTCACAGAGGACGGGGTCGATTTTGTTATATTTATATACATTTCCTAAAACAATGTTCTATATGACTGTGAATGTTTCAGATAAAAAAAAAAGCATCCACTGTAGATGTTTTTCCCACAAACTGTGAAAGTGTTTCAGGTGTTTCAGCTGTGTGTTTTTACATGAGTAAAATCATCTGATCTGGTCTGACAACACGATTTAAATCATGAAATCAACCAACACTTACAACATAAGCATAAACTGCAGAATTTATGATCCGATCACTATGACAAAACAGCTGTTCAGTTTTCCTTAAACTACTGTAAAACTGTATATTCTTACGTTCATATGTAATGTCTTAGTCTTTACATCAGACAGACATTTAACAGCTACACTTAAAAAAATCTGAAAACTGTTATAGTCTCCTGTTGTTTCAAAACAACAGTCTTGAGTGTTACAGTGTCACTGACAAAGACAAGCTGATACTGAGCCTCAGCCGAGCTTCAAATCTGCACATAAAGCTGGTGGCACACAGTGGCCCCTAATGTCAACCAGAGAAAATAAAGAAACGCTGAACTGCCGGCTGCAAACAGGTCCATTTATTATCCACATACAGGTCTACAGTAGCATCATGTGTCTGTGGTGACAGTTTGAATTTGTCTGCCAGAAGCATAGTTTACCTTTTGTGTGTTTACCTGTAGCAGTTATTGTGGAACTTATTGTAAGAAGAGAGAGTGATGAGGCCTCCCCAGGCGGCCGACAGAGAGAAGAAGATCTGAGTGGCTGCGTCTTTCCACACCTGACAGAGGGAGAGGGGAGAGAGCTTCTGGTAAAGAGCAGGAAAAAGGAAAAGCTTTTTTGATGCTGTTTATGGAGCCAAGTGAGCAAACATCAGGCACCTTGGCATCATTGAGTTTCTCCCATTTTGGCGTGATGAAGTAGAGGATGCCGTCGCCGGCACCGGGGAGGGTCACTCCTCTGATCAGCAGGATGACCAGCACCACGTAGGGAAATGTGGCGGTGAAATAAACCACCTGAGCAGAGAGGGGACAAGATGAGATGATAACTAACAGTAAAAAACACTTTAAATCAGTAAATCAGGTGATGCTGAATAAAATTCAGTTTTTTGCCATTTTAAAACATAATTCTAAAAGTGTCACAGACTCACTACTTCTGTACTAAACAACATTTCTTAGGCAGTATGTTTTTGAGAGATTATTTCCTGCAGGTGCCAGCTACCTGAAATAACCAGCAAGAAATGCCCCAAATTTACATGATCTCTCTCACAGGAACCGTTCCTTCCAGGTTTGATGTGTTGCATGTCGCCTCTGTGACCACTAGAGGGCAACACGATACAAGAATATGATCTGAATTTTCTCCGGCTCCTGGAGGCATTCGCTTCCAAGAAACACGTTTCCTCCACTAAGTTGCGTTTCCTCCAATTAAGAGGAGAATCCCCAAAGTGCCAATGAAAGATGGCTGCCACATGAAGTGATATTCAGTTCCAATTTTGAATGAAGCCATGGCAGTAATCTTCCACTCTCTCTGTATTTTTTTCCTCCCAACAAGAGAATTAAAATGCTCCTGGTGGTGAATCCCAACACCCACCGCTGCTCTGACACTGAGGTCCTGCTAAAGGCAAAGAACCCTTCCTATATTCGTATTTTTTAAAAATGCCTATGAACATTAATTTAAAGGTAAGACTGGAGATAGACTGAAGACTGATGATAAGAATCATCTACTTAAGTTGCCTTTACATTCACATCTACTTTATATTTAAAGGCATAAATCAAATATTGATATTTTCATGACGTTTTTCCAGTTACGTTACATCTAAAACCTATTTGAGTTTCTGTCTATTTTCTTATTTTAGATCTGGATCTGAGAGTGAACCAGTTATCAGAACTTGAAGCTGTTTGATTTAAACACCTGCAGATCTCACTTCCTGTATGTCACACATTTCATCACTAGGTGGCACTTTCATCACTGAGGGGAAAACTGAACACACCTCCAAGTTTCCCTTCTGCAGCTGGTGACAAAGGTGCAAACAGCAGAGACGAGAGGATTAGTTTATGGAGTCTTTGCGATGTGTTACCTTCCCTGATGACTTGATTCCTTTGGCTAAAGAAGCGTAGACGATGATCCAGGCCAGGAAGAGGCAGCCTGCCAGAGGCCAGCGAATGTCTCCTGGAAATTCAATCCCTTTAGAGATGTGCAACACATTGTACCTGCAGGAGTGATTCAAACAGCAAAACTCAGCCTGAAAACTACAAACACTATACACATAAAAAATATAAACCTGCATGCTGCAAAGCCTTTTTAGAAAGCCTTTATTACTGAAACATACAAGTCTTAAGACTAAATCTGTTTCCAAAACAAATCAACTGGATTAATTTTTTTTAATTAAATTTTTTTTTTCTCAATTTTCTTAATTCTAGTGCAGATGAATGACTTATTCTGTCTTGTTTTAAGACACTGACACTCATTTATAGTTGTATGTGTTTTGCATTTTGTCCTGGAGATGTAGTATCTGTTCTTTTCACTGGAAATCAACTTTACACTTGTTTTAAAAAAAGAAGATTTGGGTTGAAAGAGTTTTAAAACTGATTTTTTTTTTTTTGTATGTGTGTGTTAAATATAAGATTTAGTGGTCCTCTTGGAGACCCCAAAATTTTGTCCCTGTGAACTTTTTGCCACTGCCAGAAGTCAAACATCTGCATGAGATGGGAAATTATATGATTATTCTCATCTGTGGACATAAAAAACCAAATTGTACAGGTCTAATTTTTGTTTCTATACAATTTAACTTCTGCTGTTTGTTGCCAGTCAGAGGATCAACTCACTTGAAGTATTCCTCACTGGGGCTGACGTAGGTCTTGTTGCCGTCCACAGTCATGTTTAACAGTTTGGTCAGGTTCCCCACAGTATTTGCGGATAGACAGAAAGAGGAGTTCTTGATGGAGGTGATGTTTCTGTCTCGCAGGATGCACGAGTCTGTTCCAATCAGAAAGCAACACACGTCAGCGGTGAGAGAGACTGGCAGAGTGCAGCTGTGGGACAGACTTCACTGTCCACTCAGGTTTTCACACTGAAAGCAAAGTGGGAGTGAACAGATGGATCTGATTTATAGAAAGGAGGATTGACAGGAGGCTGCTGCAGCAGTGTGTGCAGCGTGGAGCCTCAGTGGGAGCCGGAGTAGACTTAGCTCTTCTAGATACACAGCACAAATATGCATAATGAAAATGATTCTCTGCCTCATTTCAGATGCTTAGATAGAAAAAAACCTGCCCTGCTTTTGCCTGCACAAAAAAATCAGGTCAAAATAGATAAAATTGCTTTTTATATGACTCATATTTGTTATACTGTGAAAATGTTAATGCTGCTTTGTGCTCACAAAACTCTGCTCTACATTCAAGACAAAAGACTTTATTAAATCAATACTGAGAATAACATCCGACACAGAAGTAACCCGGTTACTCAGTGACAGAGAAAGACAGATGTTTCTGCAGCTGGACAAAATAACACAAACACTTGAATCTGGTAGGACACATGGCCTCAGAACATGGTCTTGAAAATAACCACATAGATAAAGATACTGTTGAAATACAAATGTAAGATTATAGAGTGCACAAAATGCATTATTTGCAGGGCCTGTGCATCAAATTGCAAAGATCTCCACATAATTTTATCCAACCCCACTACATGTGCAAAATATATTAATATATTACAGTTTGCATAATTCATCTAATTCCTGTTCTTTTATTAATAAATTTTAAGATACTTGTGATGCAGATTTTTCTTACTGCTTATATCGTTATTTTCCTCATTCATAAGATTGAGAGAGAGAGAGAGAGAGAGAGAGAGAGAGAGAGAGAGAGAGAGAGTGGCAGAGGGACCACAGTGTTGAGTGGGCCTGTAGTTGCAGGCGCAGCCAGCAGGGGTCAGTCTCGGGCTCACTGCAGCACTGCAGCAGCTCGGTCTGTACAGTAAATTTGTCAAGCAAGCAGTTTTTTGTGCTGAATTCACAGAATCGCTAAAGGCAAAATTTTACACAGAATGAGCGGGATTTCGGTATTTATTCGACGCAGATCGACGTAAAGCGCCTCCGAGTCCCTTCCCGCGCATTTTCTCACAGTCAAAACATGATTTTATCTAGTGTCATTAAGATCAGACCAATACAGACTGATCCAGCTGTACACAGCAGCTTTTAAACATAAAACACTGCTGTAATCATGTCATCAAGTCATTATCACACGAAATAAGAATCGAAAATATATAAAAATGTTTGTCTCCGAGTTGAGGCCCTGCTCACATGTCACTGGCCTCTGCAAACACATAAATGACGTGCTCTGAATTTAAAGCGTCTGAGGGTGAAAACACCGCAGAGATCACAGGTCAGGATTCATTATAGTGCAGGACACCTCAGCTGAGGGAGTCATGACGCATTGCGCATGGTCCGAAGAGAGAGGGGTGCTTTTAGTGTGTGTGAGTGTGTGTGTGTGTGTGTGTGTGTGTGTGTGTGTGTGTGTGTGTGTGTGTGTGTGTGTGTCTTACCTAACAGCAGCATGTCTTTGTCCTTACATTCCACCGTGTTCCACTCATTCCTACAGTTAGCCCATGGCAGTGAGCCCTTCAACGAAGCGAACAGGTAGTACAGTGTCCAGCACATTATAATATTATAGTATATGGCTATCAAGACAGATATTATCAACATGGCAATCCCGCAACCTAAAATAAATAAATGAGACGAAATATATAAATTACTCTTAAGAAAAAGTAGAGAAGTCTTCATGAGAAGAAATGAGTTTTTTATTTGTGAATTGTCCTTCAGTGGATTAGCTGTGCCAGTTTACCTTGTAGGGCTGGGATGCATTTCCACACTGACACGGGGCCCTGGCTGGCAAACTGGCCCAGGGAAACCTCCAGCAAAAAGATTGGGATCCCGGCAATGCCCAGCATTGTCAGATAGGGGATCAAAAAAGCTCCTGCAAGGAAATTAAACAGCAGGCTACAGAGCGCAGCTTACAGAGCCACAGGAAGACTGTCTAAAAATCAAATGAACATGAATACACATGTGGGCTGCACACATCTCATCTGCTGATATTTAAACAACACACAGTCCGGATCATTACGCTGATTAATGAATAAAAATTATCTTTACATGGCTTCGAGCAAATAATGATATTAATAGGCTAATAATAATAATAATAATAATAAAATATGTAATACAAATAATAATAATAATAACCACATTTTTCACAGTTTTCTTGGTGATTTAAATACAGTATTTTTGTGCAGTTTTCTTTCTATTATTTCTCTTATTTTTCTGTCTTATTTCTATCTTATTTATTTTCATTATATTTTTCGTAGGCTGGTTAAAGGCCTTCAATGACTTCTGGGATATACATTACAAATATCTCAGCAGAAGAAATAAGAAATAATTCAAGTCTGATTTATAAAGAGGCAAAAAAAAAATCGATTTTTTTAAAACAGATTTTTTGTTTGTTTGTCAGGAATTAAAGCCACTGGCCCTGAACTCTTACCTCCACCATTTTGGAAGGCAAGATAAGGGAACCTCCACACGTTCCCCAGTCCCACCGCATAGCCAACCATGGACAGAATAAAATCCAGTTTATTTGACCAGTTTCCTCTGGCCTTATTCTCATCTCCCCCATCGTCATCATCGTCAGCCTGAGAGGAAGAAACACTCATTCATTCTCCAAAATAAAAACCACCAGCCTGGTGACAATAGACTCCAAGTTCAATCGTTAGGGAAAATAAAAGAACATAAAATATGAGAAGATGAGCAATAATCTTCAGTCAACACCCAACAACATTTTTTTTTTATCCTTCTTGTTCATTTTGTTTTACGGTTAGAGAAGCTTTCGTCAATCAGAGTTCAGCAGCTTTCCAAAGACAAGCCTGTATATGAAACTCATGTTGATCTGCACTTACAGGCCAAAGCGCCTGAAATTACATCCAACAATCCAAAAGAGGCGCTTAAAAGAAATGGAAGCAAATACTAACTAAATAATTACAACTGCACCACTGGATCCTTTTAAATTCACACAAGAGCCTGCATGGAGATTCACATAAATAAACGCCGTGCATGGGAATGTGTGCACGTGTGGTGGGGGTGGGGGTGGGGGGGTGGTTTCCCCGCGGGGTTTGGAAGCAATCCGCAGTCCCATGTAACACAGTGCTGTCTATCAGCCGGATAACACCTGGGCTTCTGGGCCGTACCAAGTGTTTCTGCCGGGAGCAGCAGGGAACGCCGAAAATACCGCGAGAGTTTGATTTAATCATCATCTTTAAGCGTGTGACCAAAAATTAAATAAATAAATAAAGCTGAACAATCACCCGGAAATTGGTTTATTAGCTACATCTACAAAGACAAATAGTTTCATTTAGGAGGAATGTTTCATCTGATCTGATCATCCATCACACTCATTTAATAATCACAGGCTTCCTCCGTGTTTTGTTCTCCCGGATATTTAGCTGACATCAGCGGGTTTGAAAGTTTTGACGGCGCATCAGATTGGTGCAGAGGGACCAGGACTCGAGGCTGCGCACAGCAGGGACGCCAAATAGTTCAGAGTCCCCCCCAAAAATAACCTACTGCTCATTACATGCCAGGATTCAGCCTTTGCAGCTTGGGTATTAGTTTTTAGGTTGGTTCTACACAATTTATCAACACATTAATTCAGCAGTCTGTGTTTAAATGAACCACCACCATGTGGCTTTATGGGAATTTAAATACAGCCTGAATCACAAAGAGATAATTGAATCAGAGGCCACAGTGTTTTTAGATTGTTAAATATCAATTATTTCTACACATCCTGATATGAAGGACCGGCCTCTTCATGCTCCTTTTTTAGGCCATAATCCGAATATCAAGCCACAAGCATCCACTGATTCAGCTCGGAAGTTATCGGACAACACAGGAACATTTTTAAGCACATCTGTGCAGCCACAAACCCACAGACCACCGCCTGGAAAAGCACTTTTTTTTTTTAGAGGCGATCACATTACAGCTCAGCAGCAGCTCATCACACATCAGCAGCACTGATCTACTGAAGCTCTGCATGGCGGTGAGAGCTCCCAGGGGTGTGCACCTTCCCTGTGTGGAGACAGCAGGTTCATCCAGTCAGCTGTCTTATCAGCGACACACGGAAACATCCACACCGCACCCGCTTCCAGACCAACCGCTCTCCGTTAAAGAAACGGTTCATTTAGCTGACTTACCCCCGCCACGGTGCCGGGCTGAACAGACGTGTTCCCATCTGTTCCCAGTATGATGGTGGTCTGGCTCATAGCCGTCCAGTTGCCCGCGGTGTTGTTCTGCTCTGCGGTGGCCCGCAGCGGGTCGCCGTACTGGGCGGACCCCCCGCGGGCCGAACAGGCGGAATCCTTCCTAAAGGCCGAGTTGGTGGCCACGGATCCAGGGACAGCCGGTGGGGTGCTTTTAAACGTCCCATACGCTTTATTAGCGTCCGGTTCTCCCGGGTTATTTTCCGTGGGACAAAAAGTTTTGTTCTCGTTGCACGGCGGCGGTTGAGGCGCCGGGTGATGGTGAGGGGCGGGCGGCGGGCACGGAGCAGAGTTGTCCGGTTTGTTTGCTGTAAGTCCCGCAGCTCCGTCGGACTGCTGCGCCGGGATGTAGCCGGTAGGCGCGCTGGCGCTGGCCGGTTGTTTGGCCATGTCTCTCTGGTCAGAGAAATCCTGGAACATGGGAGTGACAAATCAGCAAGACAAAAGGCGGCAGAGCGACAGACAGCGTGAGGCTGGGAGGCTGCTGCAGCCCATCTCTGCTCTGGGACTAAAAATGCTCAATTCTCTTTCTGCAACGTTTTTCTGCAGCATGTTCTGGCTCTGGCTGCTCTATAGTTTCAGCTCACAGTCTACCGGGTGTGCTGGTGTGTGTTTGCGTGTGTGTCTGTGTGTGTGTGTGTGTGTAGGGGGGGGGGGGGGGTGTTGGAGGGAGGGGGGTTGCTGTGCTTCTCCAGTTCTCGCTTTCTGCAAGATTCTTTAATTTTACGCCCCATTTCCCCCTCATGTCATTCAGCCACACACATCCACTGATTTTTATGGGCAATAGACAAGCTGCTGCGGGTCTCTCGGTGGCTCCGCTCTCCCCGGCAGGCATGCAAGATCACCGGCGTTACAGCAGTGAGCGGACCCGAGGCGGCGGAATTACAAATGATTCCCTTAAATTTAGCTTTGAGGGGGCGGGAGAGCAACCAGAAAAGCCTCCAGACTCTAAAAAAAAGAATGGTGGTTATTTAAAAAAAAAAAAAAGACGCTCTTGATTGATTAATGCTTAGTTTTGCTGTTAATTAGTGGGAAAATAACGAAGTAACTGCACCTGCCTGTATAATGGATTCTGTTTAAACAGAAAACGAATAACCTAAATAAGAAATTAGGAAATGAGGTAAAATGGATTAAATTTAAACTTTGACACATTCAAACTTTTTAAAAAGCCAGATTAAAGGATTTTACAGGATAAAAAACAGTTAGATTGGTGACGGGATGAAGTGAAGAAAGTTTGTAATGTGGAGACACAGCTGCATTTCAGCACCACGGACAGCGCAACTAACCCAACGTGCCAAACTGCCTTTAAAAAAAAAGGGTGAAAATAACAAGAAACTAGCTGAGAACAAGTTCCTAAAACAGATGAAAGTGCAGGTGGAAAAGTAAAGAAAGAGTTTTCGGACACTCACCATGTTTTTTTGCAAAGCTCTGCTGGCAGGCTGGAAACAGCTGTAAAAAGACGAGGAGAGGACTGGAAGCGGACTGGCTGTAGCCGCGCAAAGCACCAAGTGCAAAGCTTTTCTATGGCTCCGTGGGAAAGAGCGGAGTTTGCGTCAGTGCAGAGCAAGGTGCCCTTCGCGTGACATTTTCTTGATAATAGGAGTTTGATAAATCATTGGCCTTGGATTCGGATTTTTAAAGGGACAACCGAAGCCAAAGACGACGGGGGCGCGTGTGTGCGTGCGTTCTGATTACGCACGGTGCATGCGTGAGCGCTGGACGGAACTCTTTCAAAGCTGATTAATACACTTGTCTCTAGGGATGTGTAGGATGCTCACACACCTACACACACACACACACATACACACACGGACGCATCACACAACACAGGTCGTTAGGGTTAAATATTTCCGGGTTTAGGCGAATACTGGAGAGGATCTCACTGCTACATCACAGTGCACGCGGGTGTAAATTATAGGTAGCCTATTTGCACTGTGCTGAGTCGTGTTTCTCTGGTACAGTTACAATTACAGTAACCACTCCTGGGAAAGAGGTATCTGCTGTCCACATGATTCTTGGTCTCATAGAAAAAATTTGTTCTTTCCGTCATCGACATTTAGGCCTAAAAATGCAGAAAGTAGACAAAAGAGAAAGTTAGATTTTAAAAGTGACTATTTCAATGATTATATATAGAAGACAAGGCTGGCGTTATTTATGTATAAATATTTGGTTATAGTAAGCTACACAGACATACCATGACGCAAATTTCATTGTAGGAAGTTGTAGAAGTAAAATTGATAGTTAAAGACGAGGAGCTAAAAATGGTCTGAGCTATAAATAGTTTTTCCACTTGGCGGGTTTTACGCACAGCGCGCTACAGGATCTATACGTTCCTTTGTGCGTCACCCATAGGAGCGATGATCAAGTTTAAAAAAAAAAGAAAAAAGAAAAGAAAAGAAAAGGGGGCGAGGTCCTTGTATGGCTACTCATTTGTTCAGGTCTTACGCAAGAAGGAGGCCTTTTTTTCTGAAATCACGTGTGTCAGGAGGAACCGGAGCCAACCACTGGAGCCTGGACTGGAAGCAGTGACAGTGGAGGGGGAAAAAAAAGGTGGCATACTGTAGAATCTGAAACACTGCATTGCGTATACTATTGTCCAAGTCTCACTTTAAACCCACAATTCACACGCAAGACCTGCCTGTAGTGACTTATCCAAATACTAAACAGACACACGCGGCCTCGTTTGTCTCATCAATTAAAGAGAACTTGTTGATTATAAACAGTTGTGTCTTCAGGCCTCCAAACATTAGACCATCACACAGTCAGTGAGCGGTGCAGGAGCTGAAGTCAAAACACACACACGCACACACAGACCATAGTCTATAAACACTCATACATACGCACACTAGGCTCCCACAGGGGCGGGAAATTGATTTCGTTGCCTATAAAATGTTTGATTTGGACACTTTATGGCAACATTGAAATGTTTTTGCTTGATAAAGTGAAACAGCTCGGGCCCTCTCGTCTGACTGACTCTCGACAACTGGTTTTACACTGGACGCTAATCTCACACCTGACAGTCCCATTATAAATGTGGTAACAAAATTAACCAGTTAGGCGTGTGCGTTGTTGCCTAGCAACCACGATGTTTAGCTAGGTCTTGTTTGAGGACAAGCGATAAAGCCAGGCGGGACATAGGCCTATAGGACAGATAATAATAATAATAAATTATTAAATAAAATACAATAATAATAATTATTATTATCATAATAAAATTGCCTGGCAGAATGTGTATTTTTTAATAATACACTGGCCTATTTAATTGATGTTTTCATCTTAATGGAAATCATTAGGGTAATTTTACATGTATTCAGTCATGTGAAAGGCCTACTAGCTTTAAGGCGGGAGAACTGCCCAACATTAAAGAGCTACATCGTTTAAAAATATATATATTTTTATCATATTGTAACATAATTTGCACTCACCCAAACCCTGAAGGAAAAGCCCCACAGGCCTGTGTTTTAATAAACTAACAAACTACAATAACTCTTAATCCTCTTTAGCGCCTTTCTACGGAATCATTGAAATCATGTGGCCTGCTGGATGCCGTGTCTAACCTGTGCTACTTTCACGACAGCTGAGCAGGTTTGAGGCAGTCTCCCTGCCGGCATCAGTGTGGTTACACCGGGACACTGAGTCCCTCACAGGGCCGCTCACTCATTATGCGCGCTGCGCTCTCTCCGCTTGTAAATCTCCGTCCGCTGCAGATAAGAGGCAGAGGCGGCCGCTGCCTTGACTTTAATTACATTGTCAACAGAGAATAATTGTAATTGATTTCTGCTCCTCTTCCAGACTCCGCTGAACACACGGACTGACAGTGTTACACACGCACACACAGGTGCACACACGCGCGCACGCACGTACGCACGTCATGCCAAGTCTCCTAGTTTTGATTCTCACGAGAAGCAGCAGAACAGCTGCAGAGCTTTGCACACATGCAGCAAAATACAGGCCACAGGAAAGAGCTTCAATTGGTTTCTTCACTTTATTATTTTTTTTAAAGGCTTTTAATCGTTTTTGCAAAAGGCTCGTTGCGTCTTTAGAGAACCACCTTCACAAACCGCCTGTGTTTGATTTGACTAAACATTTGTCTCAAATTCCGGTTTTTATTTGGAGCTGAACTAACCGCCTCGCGGATGTGGTTTCTGGGTGTCTCCTCGTGCTCGTTAATTACGTGCAGCTCGTGTAATTAATTGATCACTCCCGCTGTCGCCTGAGTGATAAGAAACCGCATCCATCTGAGGCGCCTGGAAAGCAGTGATTCAGAGGAGGAGGTCATCCAGAGGCCCACGGCTCCCCTCATCATCATCATCATCATCATCATCGTCGTCGTCGTCATCGTCATCAGTCCTGGGTGACAGAGGCCTCACTTTATAATTCGTGTTTGGCCTTTTTCTCAAATCAGGTCGCAATTAGGTTTCCTAAAGGTGTTCAGGGTGTAGGCCAGTAAGGGGCCACCCCAAAGAAACACCCTAAACAACCTAAAAATAAGCATTTGAATCTTTTGAGGAGGTTATAAGTAAAGTGAAACAAAATGCTGCAAAGATTTTTGACTTTTTATATGATAAATAACAATATGTTTCCGTATGAATGAGCCCGGAGACACAAAACTGACTTTCACTATGTGCCTTTAAAAACATGACACAAATAACATCATCAAGGCATCTAGTTAAAGACAGCTGATATCAAATACTACAAAATTTAAAAAAATCAGTTTCAGCTTTAAAACAGTTTTCTGTTATGTGACAGAACATGTCAAGCAAGCACAGCAGAAAAATGTCTAACAGCTTGTAAGCCTTTTGAAAAGTCTGCGTAGATTCATCTCAGGTAGAAAATGAAACTTGGAAAAATTCATTGGACTTTGGTTGAAGAGCTGATAGGACAGCTCACATCTTTTCCCGCCTGTTCTTTTGAGCATACATGATATTTTGTGTTGTATATACGCAGACTGGACTGTACTGATATAACAGAGACAGTAGAAATACATGAGAAGAGGTGACTGTCAACTCATGTGTGAGACAGGCAGTCAGCTCCTCTCTGCTCCTCCTCCTCTTCCTCCTCCTCCTCCTCTGCCTCACAGGGGGCTACACTTCTCTCACAGTCCAGGCTTCATCATCTCAGGCAGAGAAGGAAGGAAAAAATCTTTAATTGTAAGCAGAGTTGCTCAATGAAGTATGTAAAGAGGCTTCAGTCAGCCATTTTTTTTTAAGCTTAAATTCATTTTGCACTGTCCCAGTAAACTCATGGAAGATGGATGACGCCTGCGGCGAGATCTCACACAGCTCAAAGTGGGACAATAAGGAGGAGAATTAAGAGAAATACTTGGCAAAAGTACAAAATCTCTTTAACAAAGAGGTGGCAGCCGATTCCTCTTCATGTTTTTTTCCTTTTATTGGACATTTTGATCAGGCAGGGATGCATGTGAGTATCGGTGCATGATGAGAGCGGTCTAAACCACTTCCTGTGAGTGCGGTTTTTCAGGTCTAAAGACATTTAAGGTTAAGACTGGATTTAAAAGGGAAACGTTTTTAGACTTATAGGTTTCATTTAACTGACTGTATTTCAGTGTGTAGCTGGGACCTGCTTCAGACTGAAATAGAGTCAGTGGACTGCCCTTGAAACAAGGATCATATGTAACCTAGAAATGTAAAAACTTTACTTTTCATTTGACCTGCAGATCACCAAAATAAGAGCTTTCCGCAGTTTAATTGTGTTACCATATACTTGATAGAAGAAGCTCACACGCAGGAAATATCACTCAACATGTTTTTTATTCCAAGGCACAGAAACAATTCTAACATTTCAATCATCAAAATCAAGTGTTTAATTTAATCCTACTCCCACATTTTGTGAATACATGAATTGTCAATAAAAAAAAAAGTGGGCTGCATGTTCTGAATGTGGTACCGCATGATGGCTGACGTTATTGCAGGCTGTAAGTCTGCTTCCTGTCTCGGAGGTCAAAGGTGACCAACAGCGAGCGAGGATCCTTCTTGTTTTTACGCACCGTGATCTTTCCCCGGAGCTCCTCCCCTAATGAAGACAGCAAAGAGAGAGATGACACCGGCGTTAACGGCAGTGCACGGTTTTGTTTTACGTTGAAGACCGGCAATCACTTCACTGGTCACAAATATGTCATTTATATTTTAAGAAAAACCTCAGTGATGTCATGAAACAGCTGGACACTCTAGGTTTTAGTAAGTGTAACTCAAACAGGACTAAGTAGAGCATTTGTTGGGAACTATCTTCAGCTGTGGATTAATACACATTTGGAGAGCTAATGCAGGAGTGTACATTGTCTTGACGCATTCATGGTAATGAAAGAACATGTCAAACAAAACAACAGTGAATTGACAAATTATTTAAACATGTATGTAAACTTATTCACGTTTCCCCATTCACTTTTATCCCAGTGGGTGGATTTCGTTTTTGTTCCCGTTAGAGAAAGTTTAAGTAAATAAAACTGCTCTTCATTCATTCCCCCTGATGTCCATGACCATAATTTCTCCGTCTTTATATCAGAAAAACATCAAAAGGCAGAAAACAATTTCACCGAGTCAGACATCGATCAGCGTGTTCGTAAAGAAAGGGAAATGAATAACTGCTCATAAAAGGAAATCTTCCTGATGCCCTGCAGCAGCACAGTGCTGCTGAGCTCAGGCCTCTGCAGCATGAGCGGAGACGCACTGGCGCTTATAGAAATGATGATGTGTGTAAAGGGGACGTGGTTTAATGTATGTTAATAAGCAGGATTGTGTGCGAGTGTGTATGTGTATGAGCAGACCTGCTGAAACCTCCAGATGGCGGCGAGGAGGAAGCGCGTTTACAGTACGACGCACGAGCGACTGGGAGGCCGGGAGAAGACGCTGATGATTATGACGCATAACCATTCTGATTAACTTCACGTTTGATTGCTGGAGGTAAACGAATGTTTATCCAAATGGCAAACAAGCATCCTCTCACCCCCCTCACTCCACCTCCTCCTCCACCTCCCCCTCTCTGAGCGCCACACGCTCCTCATCGCTGGAGGTTAGAGGAGGACGAGGAGGGAGGAAAATGCTGACTGTGGCGCTGTCTCTAGCGAAGTGTCCGCCATCACTGCTGCTGTCACGTCTCACTCGTTACCATGCCAACGCCGCTGTCATGGAGTCCGCTGCTGGCTCTGGGTCTGTCACTCCACTGCAGAAACGGCTGGAGCATTTACACTGTGGGTGTTTTTCCAACCACAAGAACCAGAAGATAACAACTGAACAAGAGCTGAAGTCTAAAGGAACATCAGGACATTTTCACATCTGGCTGCTGAACAGAAAGTGCTGTTGTTGGTGAGGTGCCAGACTCACCAACAAGCATGGGTGAAAACTTTACAAACAGCATCGTAAACTGCAAAATTCATAATGTTACAAAGTCCTTTGCAGCATTTAAAGCCAACAAGTGACCAAGCCAAAGACATGCAAACAAGCAAACAACAAACAAACAAAGCACAGCCTGAGTAAACCACTCTACAGTCCTAACAGAAAAATGAGCATGATCCCCTTTAGTGCTGGTTCTGGACATTGGGACTGTTAAGGCGGATCTCAGGCTGTGATCCACCTCGTGGAATTTGCAAATCCTATGATATAACTAGGAGCCACGGTCTTCAGGGTAATCAGAAACACACTATTCAGTGTAAATGTGACCCGTCCCGCCCCCTAGGTCATGTTTGTCTTTGTCTCATATTATTCATTCACTGTTTCCTGCTTTATTTGTAATACTCGTCTTTCCTCTCGTTTCAGATCATTCACTTCCTGCCCTTGCGTGTTTCCCGCCCTGATTTGTTTCACCTGTCCCTCATTACCCTTCCCCTCCCTTGTGGATTTAATCTGTCTCAGTGCCAGTTTGTCTTTGTACCGCATGTCAAACCTTCCAGCTTTTTTCCCCAGTGTTGAGTGCTTCCGGTTTCACTGATCTCTGCCGCTTTACCTGGACCTCACCTTCATCTTAGCTCCGCCTTCGCCCTCGACTGACCTCCTGTGTGCTGAACTGCTTGCAGGTAAAGGCCTGTTTGTTTCAGTTGTTACAGCAAAGGTACTAAACTATATCATGTGACCTTCCTCCCTAACTCTAGTGAGGAGCCTTGCTGCTGCATTAAATAAGCTGAGGTGGGAAATGGATTTAAAGTTACAGTTAATTTAACAGATTTAATGACTTTTTCCAAGATCAGCAGAAGAAAGTTAAAAAGAAAGTTAAGAAGTCTTAACAGTTCCAATGTCCAGAATCAGGACTGAAGGGGGTCAAGCTCGGGCGTTGGAACAGCCTGCCTCTCTTTCACATTCAACAAGGAAGTTTTTCTTTGGCTGTGATTCATTAATGCTGGCGCCTTCAGATGACAGGAACCACAGTGAGATTTGTAGCTCTCTTATATCTAGTAAAACACTGTGTGTACACTGACCAGCAGCATTTACTGTAGCCAACGGACAGAAATGTTGCGCGGCCAGAAAAAAGACGTCGCCTCTTATAAGAAACTAAAAAGACACTGTTCTGTCCCCACACTCCATCACCAACTTAATGAACTGAATCAGTGGTCAACACCATGGACGCAAGACGACCCAACTGCAACAGAAAAGGTCAATAACACACACAAGTCTGTTTATCGTGTGGCTAACACTGGTGATCTCAGTGTAAAGGGTGATGTGTCGCCTGTCTGCATCTGACTTATAGGATTCTGACTGAAGACTCAGATCTCCGCAATCTAAACCTGAAAAACAGAAATCCACGGGGATCAGCTGGTAGTTTCAGTTCCTCTTCCTTCAGGCATCTCTCCTCCCAGATTTCAGGTGGCGCTCAACCTCATGCAGATCTCCCGAAAGTAGCCAACGCAAAAAACCAAACAGCATCTACAGTGGCTTCAGACCCCTTCACTTTTTGCTTACCTTGTTTTAAACAGATAAAATTGCCACTTTTACTCATTAATCTCCACTCAATATCCCATAATGAGGAAGTGAAAACATGTTTTTAGAAGGTTTTGCATATTTTAATAATATAGCAAAGGATCTGAATACTTTGGTAAATGAGAGTTATTAAAATAGCAGAAATTTCTGTGGCATTGTGGGTTCCTGATTGAGGGGAAAAATGGCAATTTCATCCATTTAAAATTATAGTATATTTATAACACAATATTGTGAATTTCCAGATACATTCCCATTAATGTCAATGAAGACAAAACAAACAAAAACTTTGCTTTGCTTTCACTCATTTTTATAGGAAATGACACAAGGAGCCTCAATTCCTCACTAGCTGTAGTCTGGTTAGAGCAGCAGAGCCTGGTGCTCATGGGAGGCAGCGGGTGGCTGCAGTCAAACCAATGAAGTTCAAAGAAATAATTGCTTGACCTTTGCTAACCTTTTGTTAAAACAGAACTGACAGAGAAAAAGGGGTTTGGGACAAAAGACGAAAAAAAAAAAAAACTGCGACCAATGCTCCAACTCCTCCCTCATGTTTCCGATTAAACTATTGAAACATACAAGCGCCGACGGAGTGTCTGTTCCGTCGTGGTGCGACTGCAGCAGCTCGGCTGTAATCAGTCAGACCAACCTCCCCGTGGAAGAGGGCCACGGTGCCTTCAGTAAACTGGCCACTCAGATGCTGGGAGAAAGAGTTAACCATGTGTGGAAATGAGTCGGGGAACGGAGCCGGGCTTTCACCACAGTGTCGTACATCAACATGCCAGTGTCATTACGCACAAGCAGGCCCACAGAAACAGCCCATCTCAGCCCAGCGCAGTCTTTCTCCATGAAATTACACTGGAAATACACGGCTCGCATTAGCGATTCATTTAAACTGTTGTCATTTACATTTTAACCACTTGGCTCACACTCACTACAGTGTCTGCAGCTCCATACAGCGAGAGCAAGAGTAGAGTAAGCTGCAGTGCTTCAGTACTACGACTCATCATTTTCAGTTTTCACAGAAAATGCCCAGAGAGAGGACTGGTCCGACCTGATCTTTACCTGGACTTTATGTCCTTATGAAAGCAAAGCTTGGGGAGTTGAAAAACATTTCTCCTGAGTGGCGACTTGTGATAATCAAATTTTCAACTAGATTTTTAATAATTAACGTGAATACAGACACATTCCCAAATGTTTAAAAAACAAATAATTTGTATAATGACCCCACAGGAGTGGACTACTCTCATACAGAACTGCTGACTTCCACACTGCAGTGACGCTCTCCCCCTATTCTCAGGCCTCTCCTGCTCAGTGCAGAGCTAAGAAGCAGAGCTGATGGGTTGTATATCCCCAGCACCACCGCAAACACAAAAACCAAGCCGTCGTTTGAATTATAGCCCTGAAGAACTTGAAGTTTGGCTCGGCCGCTGCTGTTGGACAGCTCAAGGACCTTCAGAGTTCAGACGAGCGGGGGGAAGCGTGGAGGGGTAGAGGTGTTTAAACTGTGTCTGGACGGATGAGGGCGGGGGAAAAGAGGAGATTTAGAAGAAGGTACAACACAACTCGGAACAGAGGAGGTGAGTCATGAAAGTGGGTGGGAACAAAGACCACCTGACCGTCCAATGAAAGCCCCGACAAGGACGCACGCCCATGTTTCAGCTGCTCTGAGCGGCCCTCTGCACAGGTAACCAGGGCACCGCCTCACCTCGATGACCAAGGGACGAAAAAAAAGTGTGACCTCCTTTCTCCGACGAACATTAAGTAGGTAAAACTGTGAAAAAGGAACCTCCTCTTCAATACCGGAGCTACACAAACACACCGGAGCATGACAAATGATTCGCTGTTTAATTTATTACGCTGCCAGGCGGGAGGATTTGCAGGGATGTTTTGTTCCAGCCGGCTGCGTGCGTTCTCCCTCTTCCACCGGCACCTCCCACAGAAGCGCAGCCACAGAGTTAATTACTGCTGCACTCGTACAAACACATCAAATAGGATTCGGTCTCTGCCACAATAAATCACCACAGACAGACTCTGTATTAAAACAAACCACTGGATGTTTATGCCTGGCCCTCACTACAGCCAATCAGAGCTGAAGGTGCTTCTCAGTCAACACCCAGGAGGAGAGGCCGCTGTGTGTGTGTGTGTGTGTGTGTGAGAGAGAGAGAGTTTTGTCATCTTCAAGGTGACTTTAGGAGGTTTTTTATAATAGCCAGAGGGAAGTTTAGTATAGAAGTATGCAACATCTCTTGTGAGTTTGAGTGTGTAAAGGAGCAGTGTGTGTTGTAAAGTACACCATAGGAGCATAGCAGGCAGCCGGTGAATGCTGTTAAAAACTCCATTTCTGGTTTACGGCCCCTGGAGGAGGCTGGGGACCGTCAGGGTGCCAGGGTAGAGCGAGCACATCAATAACTTGCTGCTCACTCTCTCTCACCCCTGCCTTTATTTTCTTCTTCCCTTAAACTTTTTTTTTCTGCTCAAACTGCTTGGTTCACACACACAGCGCACTGCCAGACTGATGGCGCTTTATCGACTCCACGTTAGTTTAAGCTACACTCAGCTAGATCAGAACGGGCTGGTTCTGAGCTCAGGCTGTGAATGTGTGTGTGTGTGTGTGTGTGTGTGTGTGTGTCTTGGTTAATGCTGTCACATGTCACTATGCTCCCAGGTTACCCCCGAGAGCCCAGATACTCCCTGCTGACTGTAAAATCAGGCACAAGGTTAAAAAAGACAGAGGGAGAGGAAAGGAGAAATTGTTACGTCTAAAACTAAAGTCTGGTGGCCTCTAGAGGCAGCCATGTTTATTACACAGCACAAACTGCAAACTAATGATTTTGGAGGGGTTCATGGGGCTGTTGAAACTTCTCGACAAATTATCCCAATCTTCCTGTGGATTAAGTAAAATCCATCCATCCATTACCTGTACCCACTTAACCCAAACCTACGGCAGCACTCATTGGCCGAGAGGTGGAGCACATCTACACAAGTCACCAGTCTGTCACTATCGCCCTTCACACGAACATTTGCACCCACCAGTAATATAGTGTTTGCAATTCATCTGACCTGAGTGCGAGAGGAAACTGCAGGACTGGGAGGAAACGCATATAAACACAGAGAGGAAATACAAACTGTGCAAGCCGGTGGATTTTTAGCCTTAAGGTGGAGTGCTCAAAATGGGTTCATCTTCATGGGAGCATGAAGCATAAGGTGCTCAGTAAATGCCATGACAATCTGCAGAGAAAAGTTCAGCGGGGCACGGAAACAGTATAATTCATCCTGTGGGAACTTACTGGTATTCATTCAGTTTATCTTGAACACTGAATACAAAAAAAAAACAAAAAAACTGTTACACATTTACCCCCGAAAAGAACAAAATACACTTAAAACCGAATGAGGGGGCAAATCAGGGCTTCCAGGTTTAGCACTGTGGCATGTGTATGTATGTACAGTACATGCAGGTGACAAGGCAAAGGAAAAAAATTACAGTAACCACCACAACCTGCGAGAATTGCTTCACTGCTCCGATTAACACATTGTTCTAAAAGATATTCCCTCCTTGTTGTTATGGTGATGACGGAGAAAAAGCACAAACACACTGGTCCAAAATCCCTCATAAGTTTTCAACTGGGTTCCACTGCTCTGAGACGTGAGAAGGCCAAAGCATCAAAGCATATGATTCATTTTCATCTCCTGTACATGTACGCATGTGTGTCCGTGAATGTACACACACACACACACACACAAAGTGAAATTCTGCACCAGATCGTCTGAAATCTGTCTTTGTTTGGCTCTGCAGTTTCCTACCTCTGCTCACTGTTAACATAATGTGGCCCTCAGCTCTCACATTCTGCTGCATTTATCTGACTCAGCGGAGCGCGAAGACTGCGATAGCGTTTGAGCGGCGTCAGAGCTTTCGACGTTCTTATCGTCCTGGCTGCCGCCGACGGGGGCTGAGCACGGCTAAGGGCCGTCGGACATCAAGCGCTTCCGTCCCTCTGCAGGTCATTTATTACAGTGGACTCCATCAGATATCTGGTCAGCGAGCGGACAGCTGGCCCCCGAGGCTCATCCATCCTCACGTCAGCGGACACATCCGCGATTCCCATTATGATAACGCAAACAGGGGGCCAGAGCTTACAGTGGTAATAAATACAGGACCATTCTCAAAACCACCAACACAAAAAACTATAAGTTTGCCACAATCAAAGATTCATAACAACAGCATCATACACAGATTACTCCTGTATTTAGTTAATGAAAGCTCTAACATTTAGTGATCTAAAGACCCAGGCTCAGAGACGTGCTTCCTGGGACAAATCCTCCTGCACACATGAAGTGGCTGAACAGATGAAGACCAGAAAGCTCTCTCAGGTGAAAAGGCACTAACTTTTGGGACTCAGTAATGTTGGCTACACGGTCATATCCATGTAAAGTTTGCTAACATTAGCCGCCATAAGCTACTGATCATACAGACCAAGCAAGACTGAAGCAGCAAAACCTGAGTGTATTAAACCGAACAAAGGTGCTTTTTAATTATTAGCTGCATTAACTTATCAGGTGTGAGAGGACTCAGTTTCTTTTCTTTAAAAGTTAGATAGCATAAAGTTCAACGTGTCTACAGAACAGAACCGCTAACAGTGAAATATATCAATATCAGAACAAGGCCGTTGTGATATTCATATTTTCACATGTCACGTCTTTGGAGCAAGTTATTTCTATGGGAGATTCATGGGTGTTGGACTCATGACAGTGTGAAAGTAGCATGCAGGTAATTCAGTGAAGACATGGATGCACACATGGTTCTCGTGCGTTCAGTCATGCACGCACGAGGATCCACTCAGACCCTCGCAGATGTCGATACACACCATGTTTGATTGCATTTTTATTGTACAGTACAACGCTCATCACCACAAACAAACACCAGTATAAATAACTCATCAAACCAACAATGGCTTCTCATACTGGTGTTTAAGTGAGGGGAATGTGGTGAAAGTGTATAAAATGCTCCATTTAGGTTCGAGACGAGACGATTAGATTAACTGGTTGGCAGCGCCACTGCTGTATGATCTACTCACTACAGTAAAAACACATTGATAGTCGGTTGATGACATTTTCACTGCAGACCAACGGCTCTGAGGTGAACTGCACAGACAGCGATACGAGACGCTCCGTCATGTTTGCTGGAGTTTGAACCTGCGGAACGATATTCCCGAGAACATCCTCACAGCTACGCCTCACAGCAAGCTGCACCGGCTAAATATTACTGGAATCTGCTAATACAGTGATTCTATGAATATTTCTCTGGTCAGTTACAAAGTGCTTCTCTTGTAACGTGTCATGATTCAGAGGCCTGCAACCGCCTATCAGATGAAGTTTTACATGCCGTCGCCGATGGCTGAGTGTGATTTGTTTTGATCTCTCGCTGTCTCTGTGGGTGACAGATAACGGGTGTCAACCAGCCTGACTACATCTCCACCACAGACAGATTACCTGCTGCAGCGGGCTACGACGCACCACCGAGATCCTCGGGAGGAAAATCAAATCACGAGAGAAAGCAACACAAATCGAAATGAAGCACAAAACTGAACTTGACCACTCATGCCAACCTGAGAAAATGTACATGAGAGTAGACAGTCGTACTAAATCTTACAGCTTCCAAGTGTTTCGTGGCCGTGCGGTGGTCTGTGTGGTTACTGACCTGCTTGGACAGGAACAGGCTTGTCCAGTAGGAAGACAGTCTGTTTCCAGTGCGTCTTTGTGACCTGAGGACCTGTGGAGAACATCACCTGGTGCGATAGTAAGTGAAAAGAAAGAAAGAACAAAAATATCACAAACCGGTTCTGTTGATTCCATCTACACTGCTAGTCAGCAAAAAAAAAAAAAAAAAGAAAACAACTTTTGGATAATTAAGGAAACAAAATCTGTTTATAATCAATTTAAACTGATTTACTACTTGGAAAAAAAAAGTTCTGGGTATGTTACAGTGAAAATCTATACGAGGCTTAATTTGAGTTTATGGGAAACCATGCTAGTCACATTCATGTTGTTTAATGTGAGTCCATCCTCAACAGTGATGGAAAAGAAAAACACAAAGAAACAAGGAGAACTATTAGCTTTGTCTGTATTATAAATGACACTTATATCTTTACTGTTTTTATTGTTAAATTGTTCCAGCCTTAGCTCCCAGCGGAGATGGTATCTTTCCTGGCCAGTCTGTAGCATGCAGTTTGACTCTCAGGTACAATAGGAAGTGCAATCAAAAGGCATGACTGTGTTGCTCACAGAGCTTGGCACTGGCTGTTCCGACTGGCTGGCTCTGCTGGGTAAGTGCTTATATCAGCAGTGGACTAGGACTGCCTGTCGATTGCCGGCGAACGCCTCGGGGAGGAGGAACATGCTAAAGCGTGAACATAATTGAGTTTCCGTTAAATGGCCTGGCTGTTGCCGCTGCTGCTTACCTTGTTGCTGCAGCCTCTGTCAAAGAAAATGTCAAAGTAGCCGACAACCGCCTGCAATGAAATATGAGGGGCGTGTTAGAATGTGACAGTACAATAAACCCCTGGATTTGTTTGACTACACCGCAGCTCTGACGAGCAGGAGGCAGAACGAGTCTCAGGGTTTTAATGGGCAAAATGAGCCGCTGCGTTCAGGAATAAGGCAGTAAAAACCAAACTGGAAAGAAAATTTACTGTTCAAGTATTTACATTTATCTTTAAGGTACTGCTCCTTTATGGTGTTACCTTCGAGGAGGCATAAGAATTCAGACTCTTGTTTGCTCTGCATCACGCGTCATTGTTATGTGTGTGTGTTAAGTGTGTATCTGTGGTCTGCTCAACTGTATGGGCCGCCCTGTTACAGATACAGTGAGTATTAATATGACTCATATGAGAACTGCACTCTCCTCCCTCTCAGAGCCGACTTGGTTTCTCA
Source organism: Seriola dumerili (assembly GCF_002260705.1). Lineage (NCBI taxonomy): Eukaryota > Metazoa > Chordata > Actinopteri > Carangiformes > Carangidae > Seriola > Seriola dumerili. The sequence goes on from NW_019174266.1 coordinate 2,449,261, forward strand.
TTTAGGCTGAGTCAACAACACGTCCCATGTGCTCCCTCTCACCTCATCTGGGAGACTTGTCACCGGACAAAAGAAATAAATTATGAGGCAGCCGCCAACAACATTGAGGCAATTTTGCTGACAATAAAAAAAAAAAAAGAAAAAAAAAAGAAAATCCAGAATGGATCATGAAATTAGCAAAGGTGGTCATTTTTGGTGACAGTGTTGCAGCAATGTGAAAAACACTCAGCAGGAAAATAAACACTAATGTGGTTTTGGTCCAAATGAATATGGATTTGGGCTCATCTGAATAATGCCCAACAGGGGAAAGGATATTAGATAACTGACAAATCTCTGCTCTCAGGGAATCCATCCTTATGTTGATACGACCAAAGAAGAATAAACTCCCAAGTCTGAGGTTTCATCAAGGCTTTTTTTAAAATTTTTTTTTTAGGTCTTAGATGTGACCAGAAATGACAGACTCCTTTTCCTTCACATTGGGTATTCAACTGACTGAAATGTAGTCTTTCTTTTACAATATCCTGTCTGCTGGTGAGGATTTGCAGAGCTATGAACACATTTGAGTGAAAACCAATTCACACATCTTAAAAAAACAAACCGAGGGGAAGTCTAGGGCCAGAGCGCCTGTAGGTGACCGTTGTCAGATATGTGAGGTAAAAACCACCCCCCAGGCTTGTTTTCCTCCCATTTCTCCCCCCACTGGAGGAAGAGAGGCACTCTATCAATCTCAGGAGCGCACTTGTAGTGGCAATGATGCAGAACTAATAGCTTTTAATCCTGACGCAGCTGACAACTTGGAGGCCAGCTCTCCGAGACAAAGAAGAGCCGAATCAATGCGGGAGAGGGAAAGAGGGAAAGAGAGGGCAGATGAGAGGAAAAGAAGAGGTAAAAAAACAAAACAGGAAAACAGACAGAAAGAAGACACAGGGAAAGTTGAAAGGGAGGCAAGGAACAGGAGAAGGAAAGGAGCTGTAGCATTATATAAAAGCTGGGGAGGAGGTTTTTTCTAAATTTGTTTGTATCACTTGGAGAAGCATCAGCACCATCTGTTCACAGCTTCTGTAAAAGTCTCCAAATTGTATTTAAATCATTTTTCCTGGTGAAACTGGATAAAAGAAACCTTTTTTTTTTTTTTTCATAGTGCAGCTACATACAGTGCACACACAAAGATACACACATGCAGACTTGGTAATCATGATGCCGTCAGAAGCCGTGTTCAACACACTCTCCGCACAGAGGCTTCAATCAGCCTTTATCGACTCCGACAGGCGGGGGCGGCACCGCTAGCTCACAGCTAAACCGCCAGAAAAGAACCGAAAGAGGATAAAAGAGCATGTCACCCCAATGCAATTATGGCTTTTAATGAACGCTACAGAGACGCTTGGTGCTGAGGTAATTAGGAAATTAGCCATAATTACTCATCAGGCAGAGCGGATTCACCTCTCTCAGCCGGAGAGGCAGAGATCATCCTCATCGTTCCTCGCCGATGACAACGCCTCGTAAGCGAGATTGATTGTCACTTCTGCCTTGTGCAACTTTCACACCGCGGTGAGATGAGCAATTAAAATTTAGGCCACAGAGTGAAACTTACAAATACAAAACCGGTGGAGAAGATCGGCGCCATTAAAATCACATTTGAAAGAAAAAAAAAAACAAAACAGGAATGTAATAGCCTCATACATAAAACACAAAAGATGTGAGTGTTCGGATAGACAAAGACCTTGATGACCTGATATCTACTGTACCAGAGGCTTTTAATACTTTCTGATTCAAACTGTGCTGGGGGAAGAGAGTTTTTCAAACTTCTTGAGGCCCTTTGAAAGGACTTAATGATAGTTTTTACAACAGCCAATAAAACGGTACAGCTAGATCCAAACTTAAACTCCAGATGGAGACTGAAGGAGTTTCTGTTTATGTTCATCTTCACTTGATAAGAATTAAAACACCGTTAAAAAGTTATGTTGTTGTCTATTTACGCATACAGCACAACATTATCATCTATTCAGTCGTGTTTCTGTCCAACTGATGAATTTAAGTCCAATAATGAATCTTCTTTTAGCTCTGTTTTGGTCTCCATCACCTGCTGAGACAAACATCTGGCTCTTTAGCTGCTACATGTTCTACTTTCTTTACCATCTAGTTGCCAACTCAGTCCAACTGAGTGTTAAGCAGGTGTACAGTGGCTTCATCAGAGCTTGTTTACCTAACTTCTAGCAAAGGGTCGCCGCCTGTTTGCTAGAAAGTAGGTTGATAAAAGTTCTTCTTAGACCGAACAAAACAGAAAATCATCTCAATATAGTTCTACATCTATCTCGCTTCTCCCTGCAGCACTAGCAAGTACAAGGTGTTTTGTTTCAGTCTATGAGCCTCTCCTCTTATAGGCTGACCACAGGTAACAGATCGTAGCCTGGTCAAATTCAGATTAAAATGCTCGGGAATTTCAGAAAAACAAAGTATAGCCACTGTTCTCTACCATTACTATCTGTACCATCTGTGCAATGATATATTGGCTTCCTGACGTCCAACGATTATGCAGCGTTTTCCTCCAACATTTTTCTGTCTTGTAGCTTGCCCTCTTAATGACAGAATGACTGCTTGGTGTTGTGTTTTTAATTAAGTTAAAACAACACAAAAACAATGGACGGTGGGTTGGGGTGGGACACGCTGGAGGCATGGCAGAGGGCGGTGACTATATAGTTGTGACATCACAAAGTGACGGAAGTCCTGACGGCTTGTTTTAAGGCTCAGTGTCTTAACACAGGCTGTGTGCATTTTGAAACTTTCAGTATTTATATGGCAACTACATCTGTTTTATAACCAAAAAAAAGGACATGGAATAATATGGGACCTTTCATGTTAATATCAAAAATATTGATTAATGCAGTCTTGATTGTAATATTGATCTTAAATTTAGAATAATCAGAAACTTAAATTAAAATCTGTGTTTGATTATTTTAATGGAAACAACCCCCTGCTGTTATGTTGTACCTGACAAGTAATTCCTCTGTATCCCAGTACATGGGGGCAATAATGGGAGGGAGGGTTAAGGAAGTGAGCGAGACGGACAGAGAGACGAGGGCAAGGAAGAGAGGGAAAGTTAAAGCACACAGAGAGAAAGACACACACACACACACACACACCAAAAACAGGACAAATCAGAATGAGCGCTTTTCATTTTCATCAGCGTTTAGCCTTGGGCCCTGGCTCTGTCTGTGATAAGTGATGACAGTGGGCTTCTTGACAGCCCACGGAGGAGGCTCCGCAACACTGCAGCTCTCCGGCCCCCATTCTCCAGGAAGAGCAGTGGGAAAATTAATAATTATCATCATGGATAACACCAACAGGGAGCAATTCATCATCGCTCCCCTTTCGCCTGGCTGTGTGTCAGCGAGCCGCGTGGCCCGGCCAGATACTATTATACAACAGTGGGGGGACGTACGGAGGGAGGTGGGGTGGGGTGTTAAGGGGAGGGAATGGGAGGAGCACTGAGGGGGAGGGAGGGTGGGGGAAGAGAGGGCTAATGCGCTTTTGATGGGGTTTATCCAGGCGTGGAGGCTTCAAGCACGACCACATTGTGGACGGGTTGGTGTGACCCCCCCCCCCACCTCCTGTGTCTCTCCTCCCTGCCTCTTCGTCCGACTGCTGCCTCTCTAGTCAGGTGGAGCACGGATCAGCTTTGGCTGCAGCGCTCCTCTCATTGGTGTTCCTCACTCATGTTGCGTCTCAGACAAACAACTCTACTGTAACAGTGAGAGGAAGGCCCAGAGACGAGCTGTGCAAAGCTACCTGCAGTTAGCTGCATCACTGAGCTTTGATCAGGTGATGCACACACCAGAGGGAAATTCCACTTTTTGTCAGCCTGGCTCTTATTTTTCCTTATTCTATGACCACTGGTCATGATCATTTTTACTCACTTTTTACTTTCTGTTGCAGAGATTTGGGAAATGTAAACTCTGTCGCAGCTGACAAATCATCACAAAAGCTTTGAGTGTTGCTCAGTAATGGAAAATAGGCCGCACTTTTATAGTCTTATTGACCACTCAAAGTGCTTTACGCTACAAGCCACATTCACCCATTCTGGGGCAATTCATAACTCAGTATGTTGCCCAAGGACTGGAGTAGCCGGGAATTGAACCACCAACCTACCAAATTAGAGGGCTCGACCTCCTGAGCCTCCAAACCTCCATTTTTTGATTTAGTTAGCGTGGATAAAGCTTAACAAAGAGCAGCAAATGCAAGAAGCTGGCTTGTGTCTGCAAGTCCTGAAATTGCGAAAATAAAATGAGCAGGTATGCTCTGTGCAATCTTCATCCACTGCCACTAAAAAATAAAGAAAACAAGGTCGATTCTCCAACAGCTGCTGTGCACTTTGCTACTGGAAAGTCCAGGTGATTACTTTCTGTTTACTTTTGTTTGGACTCAAGGAAAAGTTTCAGTTTCTGTTGCACTGAAGTGTTTTTGGAAAGTTGTTGATGGCTCACGCCCTTTCCCCCAGCTGCTCCATTCTTCCACGGTTTGTTTCTCAAATCTCTACAATGGAGTATGACAGAGCGTCACTCATTCCCTCACCAGTCAGGTGTAAAGCTTTTATTTTGTTTAGTTTTACATTTGGTATGGTTATGTAACATATACATATATATGAGCTTTATTTAGTATGTTCATATTCAAGTATATGTTTCTTTGGTTTCTCACTTGTTTTGATTGCTAATCACTGTTTTCCTAACTGGAGATGGTGCTCTCATGTATGCATGCACATGGATGCCTCCTCCTCCTCCTCCTCCACCACCAGGTTCTGGCAGTGTTTAATAATATGATAACCAATACTCAAAAATATGATAATAACCCCCCGCTTGACAAGTACCATAATCTCCCCTTTAAGAACAGAACTGCAGATAAACAATTAGAGAAGAGCCAGTCAACCCTCATATGCCTGTGCTATTATAATGTACTATCCCCTTTAGTGATTGCCCACATCTGTCACAGTGCCTTTGGACAACACTCAGTGTGTCTGGAATTGATGCATCTGGCTCCTGTTGGATGAGAGGGTGATAATGAAAGAGTGGAAGTTTTATAGTTGAAAAAAAAAATAAAAATTCACCCCTTGTTAAATATATTAAACATATCTTGTGGCTGCGTGGCATCTGGTCTGTTTCTGTGAGCAGACACTGTTCTGGTCTATGTCTTTCCTGCAGTGGATTCCTCTGTGTATGGCACAAATGCTTTAGTCTGTTAAGCTGCAGTTCATCTACTTGCCACAGGATATTGGCTCCTAAAAGCCCAGGTCTCTGGGGTTCACCTCCTGGCAGCAGTGCCTTGGCTGGTCTCTGGCATGGTTGATAGTAAGGTTACCGCTTCGCCAACAGTGTGCCACACAAACCAGCGTCTTAACATAAGCCTCTAGCCTTACTCACTTATTTTTCCTGACCTGGACCTGATAAAGCTGAACCAAAGCAGTCTGTTTATAAAGATTTAGAAAGTGGACTTGACAATTAAAAGAGTTCCAATTTATCACTGCACTTCTATTACACTGTTGGACTCATGACGGACGGTTATCAATGCACAGTTAAATGTGCCAAAGGCTAGGCGAGAACTCCTATGGAGGCCCAGCATTCATGTTAAATGATGTTTTGAACCATCACTAGGCTCATCACTGGGACTCTGGCTGTACCGTCATTAATAAGGCTGGGCCTCATGACTGGCAACAGCATTCTCTATCCTGACCTGATGCCTTTAAACCTAACTCACCTTTAAGCTGCTTTAATCCCTTCGCTCAGCCAGGCAAAGAGCAGCGACTCCGCAGCTTGAACCAGTGTCACACCCACCTCTTTGCGACTTAAGCTGCCGTGGCCGACCCCACTGGCTTGATATGGAGTTTCATCTGAATGCCATGATTGCTCAGTGGTCCAGTCATCATCCCCACCACTAGTCTTACTATCAGTTACTAGTTATATCAGAACATTTTACCACTCTGACGTAGTGCGACTTTATAGCCTTATGTTACTTATTATTACTTGCTCAGGTTAGGCAACTTCATTTGCCAGGCCCCGTCTTTTCCTGCGCTCACAATCCACACAGATTTTTATATTTCTAGTCTTGTGGTCACAAAAGGTTTTGTACAACTTTTTTCAATAAACCTTATTTACATAGCACGTCTCAATGTTACCAATGTGCTTTTCAAAGAAAAAACTAATCTAAAACAAATCCAGCACCATTAAATATAATTAAGCAAAAAGAAGCACATATGCAGTAGTACTCTCCAAGACCTGTAAACAGACTGCTGAGTAAAATCAATGCACTTCCCCTTTAACTTCATGACATAAATAACATAGATCAATATGTCGAACATCTGTTAGTGGTAAACTGGAAGTAGTCTGCCAAAGCAGTTGTTGTTGACAGTCAGCTGATACTCCAACTCTGAACGCTATGTACTGATCCACTGTTGAGAGTTAAATTCGTGAGAGTGGATTTTTCCATTAACAATTCCCTTCCTAATGTGCTGAAAATCGCCCTTGAAGTTGACGAGTGTCTACTCCGTCAGTCCGGAAGGCCATCGCCACCCCACACGATTTAAATTTGATGGAAAGCAGGTTAAAGATGGATTGCAGAGACTGTAGCGCTACAGTAGCTACGTCAGCAGCAGTGACACAGAGGTGTTAAAATTAATTACAGACAGAAACTTATTCTCTCCTGCCACGCTATCAGCATACATCATGTTCAGCCTTTAGGAGCGGTTGAGGCATTTTTGCTACCTGATCTACAGTTGAGGTAAATGGATCATGGAGCTGGGGAAATAGATGCCCTGAGAGAATTTCTGATCCAATATTTAATGAAAGTTTCAGCACATATACATTCTGCATGTGGCTTCGGTTTGCAATTGCAGACACAATGCATGCAAGGTGCAGAGCATGTGAAATGTAAAAGGGAGGCAAGGAGGGATAAAATAAAGCAAGAGCAAGAGGATTTGTCTTGTGCGTGAACGGCGCAGACGCAGGGGTTGTGCTGTTCATTTAATGCAAGGTTAGGCAGGCTGAGCTGATGAATGGACTGTCGACAAGAGAACAAAAGCAGGCGCTCCATCACAGGACGGGAGCAGCGGCTGCTCTTCCTCACCGATCCCCGAGCACTGGTCCAGGAGCGGTTTACCCTTCACACATCCTAACCTTAACTACTGAGGAGCTGCAGCCAACACTGACTACAGATCAGTATCTTTATGGTAACCTCTCCCTACTCCTGCCGGTCAATAATCATCTGTAAATCCTAGGACAAACAGGCTGGATGCTGGAGGCGAAGTGATACCTTATACACAAAATACCTGCATTATAAAAGCCAGAAACCACAAGTCTGAGAGCATGACTGAATATGACACCTCCGCACCACATGATCCCATCATCTATTTTGCTGCGGCGTACCCCTAACATGACTGGCCTTACGTCCTAGATATAGAAACTGGTTGCTTTCAATTACAGAGCAGAAAAGACAGGAAAAATGAGTGGATGTTTACAAATCCCATTAAGTCCACCAGCCTTACCCAGGGAGCACAGGCCAGAAAATAACCACCTATTGATTATCCATTAAACCAATACACCAGACAGTGCAGTAACACTGCAGCACAACACAAAGCTGCTCCAACACAATGGCCTTTTCTTTTCTTTTTTTTTTTTCCTCTTACAGACAGATCACTTCTCACAGCGCACAGCGTCAGTGCTCAGTGGTGTGGCTGCTCTGTGGTCGGCAGGTCGCTGCTGTTAGAGAGAAATGTGGCTGAGAAACTGGAGGAAGCTCAGGGGGAGTGGGTGGGGGTGGGAAGGGTTTTCTTTTCTTTTTTTTTTTTCCTCTTACAGACAGATCACTTCTCACAGCGCACAGCGTCAGTGCTCAGTGGTGTGGCTGCTCTGTGGTCGGCAGGTCGCTGCTGTTAGAGAGAAATGTGGCTGAGAAACTGGAGGAAGCTCAGGGGGAGTGGGTGGGGGTGGGGAGGG
>NW_019174266.1:2461209-2461712 GCF_002260705.1 Seriola dumerili
GTTGATGGCGGCTGCCAGCACCTCACCAAATAAACTCATAAACCATTCTCCATGCTTTGGTGCCTACAGCTACTGAGGACACACACTTCAGTTTTGTGCTGCGTTGTCATTGGTCAGGCTGACCTACACACCACAGCTTAACACAACCTCGGCCAGGTTTCAGATGAGTCCTGTGACGTCTTTCATTGGACTTTCGTAAAAAGGTCGTAAATGATCAGCATTTATTTTCAGTGATGAAATTAAATGAGTCGGCTGTTGTTTCATTTTGATTCGGGGCAGAAATACAGTATATGGAGGGAGTGCTGCCGGTTAATAGGGTTAAATTACTTTTGAAAACCGTAAACATGCAAGTACGGCTGCAGGATATGCAAAAAAATAAAAAATAAAAAAATCATATTGAATTTATTTGGCAGATACTGCGATTTCAGTTAGAATGGTCATTTTTGCATTTCATTTAACTGAATTTTTTATTTTTTTTTTAAATGATGATGATGTGCTATTTG